>NC_072787.1:652762-825262 GCF_022539595.1 Amphiprion ocellaris | reverse complement strand
TATATAGACTGTTTAAAAGTAGCTTTTCGACCCTAATTCGACCATGTGCTTGCTCTTTCTGGAATTGTTGGGTTTTCTTTCTATACCTGTATTTGTCAAATGGTATGATTTAGGGATATATAAACAAACTACATAGAATTCCCCAAACTGCAGCAGGACTATCTCACTGTTATCACCAGCATTCCATGGCATACAGTCAGATGTATCATACAAACAATGCCCAAAGCATTTTTTTTCTCTAAAAATGATGAAGCATTTTCAAACGCTGCATATCTCCTCCCATGAGCATATGCATTCTGACAATGTGTGATGTTGGAAGTGGGCAGAGATGAATCATGTGTGTCCTGATGGTGACTGCACCTCCTCCTCTGCATGAGCCTCAGCAGTGCAGTCTATGAACCCTCATGGACAGAATTAATAGGACACATGTTGCCAAGACAGTCTGTTTGCTTGGCTTTGGAAACAGCAAAGTGAGCCTCTGAACAGCTCTGTCACGAGGGGCTTTTCTGTAAACATATGATTTACTGATCCTCTAATTAAACCATTTTTTTTCCCTTTTTTTTTCTTTTTTTACACAGCACCTGTTGTGTCTGCTACAAGGCAAAATGAGCGAATGGAGGGAAGGAGAGAATGTGAGACTGTAGCAGAGACCAAAACATGTGCTACACTGAGCGAACAAGATCTGCAATTCAAATAAGAAGCCAAATGGTTGTAAATAATTAAACAGGAAAACACTCAGAGATGCCCAATTTGAATGAAGTTCTCCGCAAAGCACTATAGTGTTCATTAGAAGGAAGGCTTTGAAATAATAAAAATCTCTACCGGAGAGAAAAAGAACAAGGAGCAATAGATAAGCAGAAAGCATTTCAAATGTGTTGAGAAGTCATGGTTTTGGTCATTAGCATTCACTAATATACACAGATTGAAGGAAAACCATTATGGGAGTGTCTGGCATGGAGCCCATGAGAGCCACCCTCTACTCCACCACATCCATCTAATTCTCCACCACGTCTGCCTCCTGTCCTTCCTTCTGTGTTGCACTCTTTTATGTTTTTCCTCTCTCTCGCTACCCTTCCCATCCTTTTCTCTACTCAGTTGGAAAGCTTGATGAAAGAACATCTGCTTCCCTCTGGGAAGTCCTCCTGAACAACATGACAGATTCCACCCCACTGCTTAGAAAAAGTGAATAGAACTGAAAGCAGATACAGGTGTCAACATACAGCGTAGAAGTATAGAGGAATCCACTGCAATTTGTAGGTGTTTTGCTGAATCAAAAGGTTCAGTTGTTTTTCCACAGAATTTCAAGACATAAGATGGATATTTGAAGCTGAAAGTGACAGAAATGTCCCCACTGAAGTGTTAATTTACACATAAGCATGTACAACATCAGAAGCAAAACATCTGAAAGTGGACCTTTTTTTTTGACTGTATGAGGCTGCAGAGAAGGTATTTTCTTTCAACACATTTTTTAATGTTTTTTTTTTTTAACTTTCAGGCAAAGGCAATGAGTACATTACTACAACGAGTCCTCTTATTTGTCTATCGATTAAATAATTAAATTAACAACAGATGTAATGTAAATGCTGTCACCACCAGGGATGAAACTGTCACCCAGCTTTATGCAGCATTTAAAAGTCATTGTGTATTCTTTCATTTTTAACTGCTTGCAAATTTAATATTTTCGTTGAAAAACATATTTTCAGTGAAAAGCTCTGATAAAACTATTATATATTACTTATATAGCAGAAAGTGGAAGCCAAAGTTACAGACTAGCTCATGAGCAATTAACAGTTAAATCCAAAATATTTTCACAGCAGTTGATGAAAACCAAACTATAGCTAAAAGGAGCACAAATATTGGACTTTTAAAATACAACTCCAAATGAATTAATGGGCTGTCATTCAGTCACAAGCCTGACACAGACAACAACTCATGCTTATGGGTAATTTAGAGTCCAATCAGTTTATTCCTGTTTTGCACCAGTTCAGGACAAAAGTGATCGCAGGGCACTTGACATAATGACGTGAAGGCTAAGTTATAATAAAGAAAGAAATCCAGTCAAACCAAACACTTCCTTTGAGCAGCTTTTTGGCAACCATGGGAAGAAAAATGTACTTTTCAACAGAAAGAAACCACCAGCAGAACCAGGCTCAGGGTGGGCAGACATCTGACTCAGCCAGTTGAGTTGAGGATAGAGAGGGAGAAAAAAAAAAAACGATAGCAGAGAAAAACCATCAAATAATGCATAATAAAACAATATAAGCACTGGAGAGGTTGATGGGGCCACATTGTCAATTGAACTAACATTTTGTAGAAAACCGACAGACTTGAGAAGAACATGGACACCCCACACATATCAGCTGCTGCCTGTGACCGCAGTCATGACAGGGTACCACAATTAATATCAAACATAACTGGTATTTATGAAGCCGGTTACAAATATCACGGTAGCTCCTGGACCAGCAGATGCTATTTCAGGCATTCTAATCCTTGCAGCTAACATTAGTCACAGATATTAAAACTGATAGTTATATTCTCACTTTAGAAATCCCAAGTTGGCAGCATTTCCCCAAACATGCTTCATCCAGACTCATTTAGTTTACTGTTTTTCTTAAAATCATTGCAAAGTATTATTAGCATTACATTAAGTTTTTACTCCACAGTCTCCATTGTGTTTCTATTTGTTTCTCCTTAAGATTATATGAGGCGACCTTATGCTCCCTTACTGTGTGCATTGGTAGGATTAGAGAGAAGAATATTTGACACAGACCATTGATGCAGTGATCATTACACTAATCTATATCATTTCAAAGGGTGGCTTGGTGGTTAGCACTTGTGCCATGCAACTAGAAGATCCCCAGTTCGTGTCCCCACCTTCCCAGGATCTTTCTGCATGGAGTCTCCATGTTCTCCTGTTCATGTGTGGGTTTTCTCCAGGTTCTCCAGCTTCCTCCC
Source organism: Amphiprion ocellaris (assembly GCF_022539595.1). Classification (NCBI taxonomy): domain Eukaryota; kingdom Metazoa; phylum Chordata; class Actinopteri; family Pomacentridae; genus Amphiprion; species Amphiprion ocellaris. The sequence continues at coordinate 822,307 of NC_072787.1, read as the reverse complement.
ACAGTCCAAACATGCTGAGGTTAACTGGTGATTCTAAATTGTCTGTAGGTGTGAATGTGAGTGTGATTGCTTGTCTCTATGTGTAGCCCTGTGACAGACTGTTACCTGTCCAGGTGTCCCCTTCCTTCACCCTCAGTCAGCTGGGATAAACTCCAACCCCCATGACTCTAATGAGGATTAAGTGGTGTATTAATGACAGTTGACTGTTCCATTTTGGCATCGACAGTGTCTATTCCAAAGTAGAACTCCACAGCTCTATTTAGGAATAATAGCAATTTTGTGTTGCACTTTTTGTTGGATAGTTAGCATTCCTACATAGTACTGCATTTTCATTAACTGATGAAAGAGCTCAAATATGAAAAAAACAAAAACAAAAAAACAAAACTGTTGACTGCTTCTTTAAACAAGGCTGAAGAATACTAAAAGGACAGAAACTATAAATATGTCACAGATTAAGGCAACTCCACTGTAATGACAGTCACAGTGACTTCACAGAGAACACTTATTATACTGCTAAACTACTGAGAACTGTAAACTGATGGACAAACCAACAGAATAAAGTGTCACCATTTAATTGAAGCTACTGAAGCTGGCCATCAGACTATGATGCTCTTAGAAATCTGCACTTGTTCAAACAATGCAGCGAGTAGACAATTTATACAGAAACAAATCCTGTGTGTCTGGAAAACAGATGCCAAATGAGAGAAAGTTTTTAAAGGACTGGCTGAAGTAACATCTTTTCATGTTATCTGTAGACAGTTTCCCTCAAATGTATCTTAGCATTTGCAATCCATTCTGAAAGATTCAGAAATAGCATTTTGTTTCACTTTACTTTGCTGTGATGATACTATATTTAAATGAAATTCAGAAGGCTGATTTAATGAGATATCCTTCCAGGCCTCAAGGCAACCAAACTAAAAAATCTCAAAGTGTGTGTAAATCTGTACTATGCTCTGTGTGGTACAAATGGGAAACAATGCTGTATGCAGAGCCATACATAAACAGCAGGACAGCCGGCAGTAGGCTCAGAGCAGAGGGATTATTGTATGCAGGTCCAGTAGGTGCTGCTTCTTATTTTATTATTCACCCCAGCTGGAGGGCTACACAGTTAACTCAGCCAAACATAGAGTGCAAAAGTTTCAGGCAATACAGGTATTTAGTTTCTCGTCTATCTGGGAGGCACTTTATTGGTTTGTTCTGCAACATGATGAGCCCAACAAACTTACAACATACAAACAGAACTATCTTCAACCACAAGAAGAACAGAGAGTAAGAGTGAAATTTCTTCAACACTATAAAAAGACAAAAGACACTAAGAGACTAAAGGAGCTGCGGTAAGTTCTTAAAGATGCTTGGAACAAGATACCTGCCTGCTGTTTATATCTACTGCAACTGTTGAATTTGACATAGCATAGTCTTCGCTGGATTTCCAAATTAGGCATTTAGTTAAAATCTGGCAGCTACTGTAGAAATAAATTGAGCTGAAAGAAGTGCTCAAAATTTACTTTCTAAAATGCTGACAAGAACAGATACTTTTCTAAAATTAAATGTCTCCAAAGCAATTCCACATTATTGACATTTTTATTATGTTGTGCACATTTCAAGCCCCCTGCATATCTTTTTCTTTGTCACAGTTAATTAGTCGGAAGTTCAGCAGGTAATTTGAGCTGACAGCACTGTGAGACCCGTATTAATTCATTTTGGCAGATGAACACCTGTCTGCTTACCAAAAACAGAGACAGACAGATGCTTTTCTCAAAGACAAATGAAAACAAAGTTCAAATACACTTTTTTAACCAAACATAAGGACGTGAAGGTCTTCATCAAGAAGTCTCAGAGAACAAACCTCCTCATGGTGATAACCACACTTTAAATAGCCTTGAAACAGTGTTTGGGATGTATTGTTGTGGATTTTGTACCACAAAAACTGCTGCTGGGCTTTAATAAATTTCAAAATAACTGCCACAACACTAGTCAATCCTGTAATATTGCTAGTCTAGTAACCCAAGGTGCCATGCTAGCTAACAGGTAAAGCAGTATCAATAAAACAGGATCAGTCTCTAAAGGAACTTTATGTACATGTCGACAGCATCTGTCACTTCCATGGCTACAATTCATTGACTACATGAGCAATGCATTCCGGTAGCGTCACAGTATGTTCTGAGGAATGGATCGTCACGATGCTCATTCCACATATCAATACAGTTGAGATCCTGGCTATTTTATGCAAATCAGGGACATCCAGCCTCCACTTCACGCCTTTGGAAACTCCTACTAAACTTTTAGACTAACTGCAGATCTAAAATGAAGACGGTTTCAGCAACTGCATGACTTATTTATGGTCTGGAACGTTTCCAAAAACATGTTATAATTATGGAGGGGGAGGTGGTTGGGAACAGGTGAGGCCGCCTCCTGCACAGCTGTGGACCAGAGAGATGGGGCTGCCATCTAAGCAGAAGTAGAGGTAAGGGGCTTGACTGCATGTTTCAGTGATTCCATTATACAGAATCAAGAGTTAAAGGAGGAGAACTCAGGACTACTGTCACATATGAGGTCTTCACAAGTGTATGTAAACTTTGTTCACAACTCTAACGTTCCCATTAGCCTCTGCTGTGCTTTGTGTTTGGTTCAATGTAGCAACTACTAGCATGCTAATATATAAAGGTAATGGATGATTAGCACTTTCACCTTGCAGCTAGAAGATCCCCGGTTCATGTCCCAGTCCTCCCGTGATCTTTCTGCATGGAGTTTCCATGTTCTCCCTGTGCATATGTGGGTTTTCTCTGGGTTCTCCAGCTTCCTCCCACAGTTCAAAAACATGCTGAGGTTAACTGGTGATTCTAAATTGTCCATAGGTGTGAATGTGAGTGTGATTGTTTGTCAATTTAAAACAAAAAACTATACCCAAAAATACAAAAACAAGTCACAAACTGACATAAACGAGACATGAAATGACAAAAGCAAGAAACAAAACAACAAAAATGAGACACAAAAATGAGACAAAATGACACAAACGAGACACAAATGAGAGACAAAGCAACAAAAGCAAAACATAAACTGACATAAACGAGACACAAAACAAAAAATGAGACACAAAACGATAAAACCGAGACACAAAATGACAAAACTGAGTCAAAACGAGACACAAATGAGACACAAAGCAACAAAAATAACACACAAATCAACAAACCAAGACACAAAATGACACACAGAAGCAGCAAAAAGAAAGCACAAAATGAGCCCTGTGATAGACTGTTACCTGTCCAGGTGTCCCCTGTCTCCAGCCCCCCATGACCCTGATGAGGATTAAGGAGTGGATAGATGATGGATGGATTCTAGATATCAGCTCTGTCACTGTGGAGCATGCAAGCATATTGATGTTTTGTTTTAGTTTTTTTTAACTCAAAGCACTGCTGTATAGGTATATGTTTACATTGCAGTTTGCATGGCTTTAGACTCTTAAGCTTGTTCAATATCTAACTATAACAACCACTTTTTTTAGCTTTCAGTCAGCTAACCAGAGTCATAAAAAATGTTAATCAAGCTTCATTTTCTCGAAGCTGATATTGTAGGAATATAAATTAAATATGTTATCACTGAATATTCTGCTGTGTAAACATTGTATGACTTGGCAAATTGATTTATTTAAAACAAAACTACTTGAATGAAATATAATTTTGATGGCATTGTGTTTTTTTCTAAAGGTGTACGCAGTTATCCAAATTCAATGGGCATAATTTTCAGAAGACAGGGCTACAAAAATAGTACGGTTGAGCTAAAGTATTTTGGCAGATATACTGTTATGTAACCAGTATGTCATGTAATGAAAGATGTTGAGCTGCTAATAGTAATCACAAAATATCAGAAGACGTCAGGAATGGCAGGAGCCAAGATGATGGATAACATCAACGAAATAGTCGGCCACACAGTGCTGCAAAAATGACAGATTGTGTTAAAGTTTGCAGGGTCAACCGTTCTCTGGCTGCTTGATCTGAAAGCAGGTGGGTTGTGTAAATCCTGTCCACTGAACTGTGTGCGGCTAAAGGTTTCAGTTCCATATGGGCAAGAGCTCACCATCCATTAAATGGAAAGAATGTCTGGATGGTCGGCAGAAAAACTCCAATGTCCAATCATCCTGAGGTGAAGTCATATCAGCAACTGGTGGTTCATCAGAGTCGTCAAATAAATCTCTCTCTTCCTTCTGATTTATTTTGTTCAGCATAAATCTCACTGTGACCCTTTTTAACAAGTTTTTCTGTATAATTTTTAACTCATTAAAGCAAATTATATTATCAGTGTCATGGTTTCACTTCTCAGAGTTTTATGTTTTATCTGTTTATCTACTGGGGGCTAAATTAAGCTTTCGAATCTGAGCACAGTTTAGGGTTGGGATTGCACACATGAAAAAATAAATACACTACTCTAAAATAGTGCACTAGTTTCCGGCACCCACTCAAACATGTTGTTTTTCTGTCCTATAAGAAGGGCATGTTCTATTAATGTTTGCTATTCATGCTTAAATCTTTTCTCACCATATCCAAGATAAAAACAGAACATAGCTGCTCCTAACTGAATGAACCTCTCTATGTTTTTATTACAGCCTCTTGCTAAAGTCTCATGCAATCAAGTGTGAAAAGGCAAAGGAGTTCATAACTTAGGAATTCAAATTTTCCAACAGTTTAAATAACATCTTTGTCTTTTGAAAATTCTAACCTTTTATACAATCAATTTCCATTGCTTGCTTTTAGTGGAGAATTTTTCATAAACCATTAATCTTCTGAGTCTGAGGAATTTATCTGACTAATTCCTTTCACTTTCACCGATGTATTATTATGTGTGACCTGTGCATACCATGCTGGAATCAATACTTGTTGCGTGCATGTTTTTCAGTGACTACACATAGATCTCAGAGCCCATTGAAAAGGTTCCTGTTGTAGGTAATCAATACAAAACCATGTTTGCTCTTACTCATGTCTGAGCTTGTACAACAGAATGCAGGCGCTTTCTTTGTCTCTGGGAGAGGTGAGCATTGTGCATGATCCGCTGACTAAGCTCCATCTGTAAAAAAGTAACGTGAAAGGAAACCAATGGAATGAAAGCTCTGGGAAACTTTATGCAAACTAGCGCCTCGCTTTGTTGGATCTGAACTGAGCCTTTGATAAACAAAGGCTGTGAAGCATAATGCGGTCTCTGTGCGGATAGCCTTTCTGGTCAAAGTGAAACTTGCAAGTGTTGGACTTTTTAAATCACTTTGACAATAATAACTAGGTGTTTTTCAAGCAAGTCAGTATTTGCACTTGTGTCCAGATTTGTTGCTTGTATTTGTGTTATAAAATGTGTAGTGGCTGTGCTGTTGTCCGTCACTCTTGTTTTTATATTGATGGATGCATTGTTGTCACTGTTACAGCCACCTGTAATGAAGTACAACAATGGTCATCTTCTCAGCAGATTATTCTGTGTTTTCAGGGTCTTTCATCACTGTTTAGCTGCCAACTGCAATACTTCAGATACTGGAGCCTCTCACAAACACTAAAATTCAGACATGCACTTTTCAAAGTATTAACGCAAGTTTAATGTCTCTGGCAATTCCCTGTTACACCTGGCACTGACATGTGGTCTGTATGTAGATGAGTTATCAGGATACTCACCTCAGATTCATGGGTCTTTGTTTTTACGCCTGATACTGAAGTGTGTTCTTGTTATCTTAACTGATTTTCACATGAAAGTTTGACAGGTAGGGCTCGCTAGCTTGTCAACAAACAGGGTGCATCCTACCTCGAGATTTAGTTGGGCTTCTGCAACTCAGTATGGAAGAGGTAGAGTAAGGTTACCTTTTACTAGCGCTGATGTTTTGTCTGTACAGACAGATTTTGCAGCTGCTGAGATCTGATCACAATCTTTGCTTCAACACCTCCAGATGCGTTTTTAATGATCTGATTGGCTTCTATCAGCTATAAGTTAACAGATCAGTTGTTATTATCACATGTAAATGAGAAATTTGTCAGGACAAATGCTTTTTTAATCATTACAGATCCACCTCACTAGAAAATGATGAATCGTTCCTTTGTTTAAATGCCTACCATGAGCTGTGTTAGAAACAAAGTAGAAAATAGTAGAATGTTGCTATATCATCAAAACCTCTATATCACCAAGATCTCTTACCGCATGACAACACTAAAGGCCTAGCCTATGCAGACTGTTTTGGAGCAGATGTGTTGGTGAATGTATTTCTTTACTGACTACCTCCACAGTGCACATCGTCTGTAGGGTTGTAGCAAAGTAAGCTACACCGATCAGTCATAACATCATGACCACCTGTCTAATATTGTGTTGGTCTCCTTCATGCTGCTAAAACTCCTCTGACCCAGTGGTTCATGGATTCAGGACCTCTGGGGATGTCCTGTTGTACCAGGATGGTAGCAGTGAGTTCTGTGGGTCCTGTGGGTTGCAGGGTGGGATCTACCTAGATCAGGCTGATCCTGGACCATCCCACAGATGCTCAGTAAGATCTGGATCTGGGAATGTGGAACCCGGGTGAACAATTTAGCTCTGTCGTGTTCCCCGGGTCACTCCTGAGCAGTTTTGCAGGTTGTTGGGGTGGATTGAGCTGCTGAGGCTGGAAACTGGCATCAAGGACTGATGTTGCCATGCTGTTGCTTGACCTGCAGTGTTTAGGTGGGTGGTACATGTCGAACATCCACATGAATGTCAAGGTTTCCTAGCAGAACATTGCATTCTAACATGGTTAGAATCATCATCTAAGATGATGGATGTTGTTCACTTCACCTGTCAGTGGTCAGAATGTTGCAGCTGACTGGTGTATAGATAAGTACTACAGACTACAGTAGACCCTGTAAAGGATAAACTGTAAATTTTTAGTTATTTAACTCCAGTGTTTCCTCAGGAGAGTCCTCCACACTGGGGGCTGTATCTGCTCTGCTGCTGGGGGTGCTGTCCACGGGTCTCTTCGGCCTGGCTGGTTGGGGGGCTCCCCACCTCGGTGTGGGAGTTCCCCTGTCTGTCGATGTCAGGGGGTCTGGGGGGTCTGGGAGTCCAGGTGCCAGCAACCCTGGCAGTCATGGGCCTGTGACTCCTCCCAGTGTGGACGACCCCAATGGAGGCGTTTTCCATGATCCTCAGTGCCATGCCATGTCTCCCTACAGTCAGTGGTGAGAGTGTGTGTGTGTGTGTGTGTGTGTGCGTGTGTGTGTGTGTGTGTGTGTGTGTGTGTGTGTGTGTGTGTGTGTGTGTGTGTGTGTGTGTGTGTGTGTGTGTGTGTGTGTGTGTGTGTGCATGTGTTGTTGTGTGCGTATATGTATATATGGAGGGAGGGAGGGAGGGATGGGTTTTCTTGTTTTTAATGTTTTTAAATCTTGTAAAGCACTTTGTGTTAAACTTTAACTGTATAGAAAGTGCTATATAAATAAAGTTTGACTGATTGATTAAACAAACAAAGCAATCATCAGCTGATACTAGCAAATAAATGGTGATGGGATAATCCAGACTCTGAAGTAAACCAACGTAATATAACTGTGGTTCACAGTTTAATATCAAAAACATAGATTTTATGACCCATTTTTGGACTCTCGCACATTAGTCTGTTTTCATGTTTGCAGTGCGGGTCTCCAGGGGGCATCCTCACCACTTATGTGCTGCTCACACACCTACTGGAAGCAGTTTTACTGATTATAATGGAAGTGTAGTGTTGCAGCAGCCACTCTGCTAACAGTCGACACATATTACTTGTTTAATGTAGTCACAGTGTTTGTGTGTTCAGATGGAACACAACGCAAAGTCCAGGGAAACATGGATTAATGTGAACTCACTTAGGTGGCACCGTTGTAGCTAACATCTACAGGTCCTGCTGACAAGTGCTTGGTCAAAGGGAATTGTTGGATTTGCTGTGTTTCTCCCTATCATTTTATACTGTGAGGCAGGGGAGTCAAACTCATCTTAGTTCAGGTTCCATGTTCAGCCCAGTTTGATCTCCGGTGGAAACCACAACTCCAAATATTTCCTTTGTTTTAGTGCAAAAATGTTTACATTTAAGGAATTGTGTTTGTTACAAAACATTATGAACAAACTGAAAGGTGAAGGACTGTGGCTCAGGTATGAGAAGTATCTCCCAGGTACCACCCAGAGCTGCTGTTGGGACTGTATACACCCAAACCAAAGCTCAAGGACACCATCCACAGAAGGCAAGGAAATGGAGAGGAAGGATGGAGCAGGTCACCTACATGATCTTTGATCCTCAACACCACAGCTGCTTTGTAAAATGTTAGGTATTAATAAAGAAAACCAAAACCGTGTTCTTCCTTTATACCCTCATATTACACAAGAGGTAGTGAAGAGCAGATGTTTAAAATGAGTTACTACTTTGCTGAAAATCACATTATGATTCAGGGACATCCTTAATAATAGGTCCACAAGCAAAATTTCTCAACTTCAGTTCTGTGTCTTTTTTTTTTCACTTTTCCACCCCCACCCCCACCCCCACCCCCCACCCACCACCGCTTCCCTCTTCCTTACGCAGCAGTTTGTTTGTTGTCTCCTTCTTTTCATGCCATGTGAAATGGCACTACAGGAAGGACATGGGAAACTAATGAGACTATGATTTTTTTTTGCTGCCGCAATGCAGAGAGACGGTGTGATTATGGGGGGTGGAGGGGGATGAATGCGTGAGGAAGGCAGGGGGTGGTGGGTGAGAGGGGTTAGTGTGTCCAGCAGGGACCAGCACGCTGCTGGTAATGATGCTCTAATTATATTTGGCATGAGAAGGTGGCCGAGGGGCTACCGTTAATGTAGCATTCGGGGAACCTCATCAGGCTTTCACATGGCCTGACAGTTTCATTAAAGCCCAGTCATCCTCATCTGCCAGCGCAAGTCCAAAGTATTTATAAAATAAATCTTTAAGCCTCCACCACCCCCTCCATCCTTCCCGTTCCCGCTATTCCTGACTTCTTCCTTTTTATTCAGTTTGTCTCTATGCATATACGCTGGAACATCAGTTCCTGGTTAATCGATGGAGAAGGCAAAACAGCCTTCTATCTGTCTCCACCTATCTCCCTCATTAGTGTTAAGGTCTCTTTTAATTTCAGCCCCTTATCTATCAGTGTAATGGTTAGGCTGCTATTGATTGCCTCTTTATGTATTGCCCACTGAGGGCTGAGAAGAGCGTGATGGTCAAACTTTAGGGAGAGCTATGCACCACCATGTCTGTTCATTTAAACAACTATCATCCATATAGAAAAATGTCTCCCTGCTGCTAGGGACATGAGGGAGAGTCGAGCTTTGCAGAGGATGTAAGCCGGGTGATCAAGTATTTAACACACACCATCCTACAGCGGAGCTAAAGAAGAAGTGTCATCTCAGAGCCATTCAACAGGAGGAGGCAATCAGCTGCAGCTCAGCCTTCCCCTCGCTCTCCCTTTTATTCTCTCTGTGGACACACTCACATCTGACTGGCTTTGAGCACTTGAATCGATCACTAGCTCCTCCCACCCCCCACCTGTTCCACACTTACCTCACTGCCTCACCCGCCCTCAGTTTGTTTCCTTCAGAGGGGTGAGAGACGTGAGGAAGCCCGAGTCAAACCCGGCTCTACAAAGTGAAACCTGTGGCCAACTAGAGACAAACAGGCATTCAGACATAGCTGACAGTTTTCATCTTCCTTTTTTAAATTTTATTATTTTTTTTGGTAAATTATTTTATTCTCCTGCTAGCAACGCGGCCAAAGGACACAACAACAATAGCGGTATAGAAAAACAATGCAGGAGGCTGTGTAGGTGTGAGCTGGTTGCTTCAGGGTAAAAGGTACAGAAAACTTATCAGACACTAAGACACTGCACTGTGGATTCCTCCTTTGAGTCTTTGAAAGTTAATTACAGCAGAAAGCATTTTCTTTTCCATTTCAAAGCTAGCAGGATGAACAGAAAACTAATGAAATGTTATGAGGTTGGTGCAACCGTCTGTACACCTGCTTATAGTGTCTGCAATGAGGTGTTGGATGACAGTGTTGAGGCTCTAACCAGTGGAGGAGTAAATTTTGCGGAAATAAAGGTCTAAATTTTGGGATTCCAGATTCTTAAAGTTGACTATTTCCTGGTTTCTTTCCTCCTCTTTGACAGCAAACTGAGCATATTTGGACAAAACAATTGACATCATCTTGAACTTGAGAAAACACTAACTCACTATTTTATTACATTTCACAGACCAATTAACTAATAGATGAACAGATCAATAATAGCTCATAAAGATAAAATCACTGATTTCATTTTCTATAAATTTAACATTAAAACTCCTTATTTGACAGTTTTCAAACAATTTTTTTGTTGCTCGCTGTCTGAGTAAGTAATGAGTGTGAGGCATTTAGGGAACATCAGGAAATTGTAGTGTCAATCAGCAAGCAGCTTTTAAGGGAGATATTTTGGGCACTTCTTAGGAGCAGTTTTCATGTTGTGAATCCAAAAGTTGCACTAAATTAAGATGAAGAAAAACCTTATTCTTGTTGTCATTTTGAGCACAACTTGGAATTAAGAGCACACTTTAAAAAAAGAAACAGAAAAAATAGATAGTTTTACATAGTTTTCAGTTTAATTTTATAGATTTTTTGTCTGTAATTTTGACATACACAGAAATAAAAATATTTAAAAATGTAAGAAATCTATATATGTTATAACTTATTTAAAAAAATACAACTTTAAATAACTAAATTTTCTTTTTTTAAAGAAAAATAACTAAGATTTTATTTGATGATGAAACCGTTTACTACTGCAACTATATTTGTAAAATCAAAGTATTGTTCTGTACTTCTGCAAAGATTTGTGTGTTAAATGAGATATCTGTTATAGTTGTTGGAATTGTCATGACAAAAATGTTGAACAAATGTATTTTCATCAGTATATATTGTCTATAAGAACCAGTAATCTGTCAAAATGTAGTTTTTTTAATATATTATCTATCCATCTCTCTATAATCATCATCTCTACACATTTCTTTCTTTAAAGATGTATCTGAAATTAGAAGGAAGCACCACTTGGTAAAATATGAAACAAGTTCAAAACCTGCATGAAATCAGAAACACAAGAAATCAGCGAAAAATCGTGACTGAGAGACTTTTCTGACAGGCAACTGTGAATGACAGATATTTTAGTCCTTCATTAATAGTTTTATCTGTGTTTATTATGATCCTAAAATCAAAATGTATCTGTGTTTCTGACTGTTTATAGTATTTGTCAAAGGCAAAATGCATTTTTCTCATTGCTTTCAGGTAAAATTGTTATTTTTTGCTGTAAAAATTGTTATTGTCCACATTCCAGAAATCTTCACTGTGGCATCACTGAATGGAATAAAGGTACAACAGATTTCTCAGCAGAAACATCAGTCAGAAGCCATCAGCTGTTCACACTGAAGACATACGACCAGCTCTGATCTGCTCTTCAAGTACTGTGATTGTAACGTACTTTACATTTCAACATGTCTGTTTCAAGCCAAACTCTGCAGCTGTCAGGATCCTCATGTCCACCAGGTGAGAGACACTAAAACCCCAACATGATCTCACATAATCTACAGGGTGAAAAGACCCAGATTCATCTGGAAATGTGGAAATATGATGAAACATGTGCTCATAAGTGGTCTTTAGTGACTGTTTTGTGAAGAAATTAGTATGAAATCATTATTGATGCAGGTGAAGATAAGTTTGACTGTGTGCAACAGGATTTTGTACAGTAAAGTGTAACCTAGAAAGGAGCTCTCTGATCCACAATTAAACTTCTTTTTGTTTTTATTTTTAATTTTTTAAATTTTGTATTTTTTTTTTTTTTTTACAAAATACAGCACAAAGTATAAACTGATTGACACAAATAAATACCATTAAAGTTGAACATCAGGTTGAGCACAAAATCTAAGTAGAAAACAAAGACTCCAGCTGAGGATCAACTCAGGCAGTCTGGAAATAACAGACCTGAGACGATGTTTCATTAAAAACTGATAAGGATGTAGTTTGAATCCACTGTTGTTTTAATCATGTAGCTGATATTCTCTGTTTAGATGAAAACTCTGGTGGAGACTCTGGGTCAGCCAGGTGATGAGCTGCTGAGTGGAGGCACCAACACCCATCTCTACTTTACCTCCACAGAGAACATATGGACACTGAAGGTATGAACGCTGTCCTCAACATACTTCCTTTACATTTGGCCAAAATCCCCACTTATTTTTAACTTCTCGAACACATTCTCTCATTTTCCAGACACCTGAGGAGTACAAAGCCGTGACCGGTTTCCCTCCTCAGATTCTGAGACGCTTCTCAACCACGTTCAAGAGTCTGTCTGAGCTGGTGAAGGTAGGAGCTCCTTGATGCTCTCAACATGGAAATCCTGACCTGAAACATCAGTGCTGTTTTGAATAACCATTAAATCTTTGTCCAAATGCAGCTGTATCCAGGTGTGGAGACGGATGGCGACAAACTGAAGTTTGTCAGCCTCCTCATGAAGATGCTGCATCTAAATCCGCAGCAACGAATCTCACCGAGCGATGCTCTGGAGCATTCGTTTCTGACCCTCAGCATCGAGGACAATGGTGACAACAGCTCTCAGTAAGTGCTGGATGGATGCTGGATGGTATATTTTTGATGGAATGTTCTACTAGTTGATGGATTGATGAATCTTTTAGTCATTCACTTGTTATCGTTCTCCATCCAGTGACTTGGTCTCAGTTCCTACTGTGAGCGTCCCTCCAATGGCTGCATCCTCAGAGGAAGGCGACGCCTCAGCAAACACGCATTCAGCTGCTGGCTGCTCAGCTGATGAAAACATCGCTGCTGTTTGCTGTGAACACGAAGCTTCAGATGAAGCCACATCCTCTTCAGAAGATGCTGGCAGAAGTGACAGCATTCCTGCAGCTGCTGAGGCCTCAGAGAGCTCTGATATTCCAACCAATCAGACAGAGTCTGCAGAACACGGTCCAAAGGAGTCTCCAACAGGAGATCTGACTGAAGCTGCACCCACCTCCACTTCATCTATCATCATTCAGACTGACCTGCATGATGCCATTTCAGTTGATGAAGGTCCAGTAGAAACTGACACTGCTGCTGACCTTCCAGATGAAGTGATGGGTGAAGCTCAGGACACCACAAAGACTCCAAGGAGGCCTCTGAAAAGACTCCGGAGATTCTTTGGCAGAGTGTTCAGAACTCTGTGCTGTTGTTGCTCTGCACAAGGAACAGAGTGATTCCATGTTATTGTTTATTTCATTTACTGTTTATTTCATTTACTGTTTATTTCATTTATTGTTTATTTCATTTACTGTTTATTTCATTTATTGTTTATTTCATTTATTGTTTATTTCATTTATTGTTTATTATTTTATTTGTTTATGATTTCATTTGTTGTTTATGATTTCATTTATTATTTATTATTTTGTTTCTTGTTTATTATTTTGTTTCTTGTTTATTACTTTTATTTGTTGTTTACAGTTTCATCCATCCATCCATCCATTATCTATACACCGCTTAATCCTCACTAGGGTCATGGGGGTGCTGGAGTCTATCCCAGCTGACTCAGGTGAAGGCAGGGGACACCCTAGACAGGTCACCAGTCTGTCACAGGGCCACATACAGAGACAAACAATCACTCTCACATTCACACCTACGGGCAATTTAGAATGATCAATTAACCTCAGCATATTTTTGGACTGTGGGAGGAAGCCGGAGTACCCGGAGAAAACCCACGCATGCACAGGGAGAACATGCAAACTCCATGCAGAAAGATCCCGGGAAAGCCGGGACGCGAACCAGGGACCTTCTCGCTGCAAGGCGAAAGTGCTAACCACTACACCACTGTGCAGCCCACAGTTTCATTTATGTTTTTTTTTTTTCATTTATTTTTTGTTTATTTCTTTTATTTACTATTTCATTTTCATTTCATTCGTTTCATTTATCCTTGCAAAATAAACAAACATAGCAGCTGCATTAAATGTCCTGACTGGTCTGACTGCATCAGCAGTGGTTTGAACTGCAGAATTAACAGTGGAGCCACAGTTTAAGCAGCAGTTTAAGGTAAACAGACAGACGAAATGTACCATTTTATTTAAGCAGTTTGATTAATTCATCATTGTCATCGGAGTATGAACATATTAAAAATGAATTCAGAGAAATGGTCAAATACATAACACACAGGTGATTCCAGGAAAACCTCAATAACTTCAAATCCTGAATCCAACTTGAAGTTTAAAAAGCCAACAAAAGGAACAAATTCAATCAAATCTGCATCACTGCTGGTGAACAGTGTGGGATTGTCACCATGACTTACCTCCTGCTGACAGGCCTGATGAGCAGTGTGTGATTTGTATGGGAAAAGCATTACATTCCAGTTTTGAATAAAGTAGAAATACCACACTGAAAATTCTAAACAGTCATTACATGTTGAGTGTAGCAGTTAAATATACACATGATATACACACGCACATATATATATAAATACACTGACAAAAGACTTTGAACAATGTAGTACTGAATTGTGGTGTTGAATTGTTAAACTAATTGTGGCTTGATGACACGTTGTCCTTAGCATGATTCATCCACTAGAAACCACAAGACTATGAAAACTAGAGCACATTTTCATCAGTGGTTCTACAAGTTATTTGCTGTACCAACTACAGCCTGCAGTTTGCTACCAAGCTCTACCTTCATGTCAGTATTTGCAGATCATGTTGGTCTCCTGAACACATTTTCAGAGAACAGCTTAATCCTCATTAGGATCACCGGGGGACTGGAGTCTATCCCAGCTGACTGAGGGTGAAGACAGGGGACACCTGGACAGGTAACAGTCTATCACAGGGCTACACATAGAGACAAACAATCACATTCACACCTACGGATAATTTAGAGTTACCAATTAACTTCAGCATGTGTTTGGACTGTGGGAGAAACCGGAGAACTCCTCACATGCACAGGGAGAAGAAACTCCATGCAGGAAGATCCCAGGCCAGAATGCGAACCGGTGATGTTCTAGCTGCAAGGCGAAGTGCTAACCATCCAACAACTCTGCAGTCCTCTCACCAAACATGCTGGTTAAAAAGAAACAACAACAATAATAATAATAATAATCTCATATGATGGGTATGGATATCATGGGTCTCATATCGGACAATGATGAGACCCACGACAGAGAGGAGATCCAGCACCTTATTCAGTGGTGTTCAGACAACAACCTTTTTCTGAACACCAACAAGACCAAGGAGGTAATGGTGGACTACATGAGGTCATCGTGGATTACAGAAGGTCATGGTGGACTACAGGAGGTCTGGGAGGACAGAGCAGCTCCTCTCCTCATCAAAGGGGAAGCAGTGGAGCGTGTTGACAACATCAAGTTCCTGGGCATCCACATTACATCTGACCTGACCTGGTCCCTGAACACAGCTCACCTGGTGAAGAAGTGAAGAACAAAGGCTCTTCTTCCTTAGGAAGCTGAAACTTGCTGGTCTGTCCCCTCAGCTCCTGGCAAGCTTCCACAGAACCACAATAGAAAGCATCCTTTGTCTTGGTGCAACAGCTCAGGACAGAAGGAACTTATCCCGGGTGGTGAAAACAGCTCAGGGGATTGTGGGAATTGTGGGGATAGTCTTCCAGACCTGGACTCAGTATACGCAGGCCAGGTCCAGAGGAAGGCCTGACGTATCGCTGCTGACCCCACCCACCCGCTTTGCTCGGGCAAACAGTACAGGAGCATAAAAACTCTGACCTCCAGACTGAAAAACAGTTTTTATCCCAGAGCTGTCCAGTCCATTTCTCCATACACACACAACAGAGACACTATGTACACTAAAGAACTGAGTCTTGCACTGGACTGCACTTTATCACCCATCCTACTGCTCATGTGCACTAATTCTGTTTACATAGTTATATTTTGGGGGACTTTTTTTTAATTTAATTTAATTTTATTTGTATATAGTGTGTCGTTTTCTATTTTTTTATCTGTAGCTGGGAGTCACCAATCGAAGTTTCGCTGTGTGGAAACACAACAATAAAGATTCTTGATTCTTAAGTGCATGTTCCATACCTAAAATGCTTTGTCAAAAGCTTTATAACCTTACTGAAAAACATTTTTTATGAAGAAAAAAAAACATCTATCAGCAGGTTCACCCCAAAAGAAGTTGTATTCATATCTGCCCTGTCTGCCCTTATTTGTGTTATCTAAGTGCTGAAGCAGTGGATGTACTTTAACCAAACCCAGAGTATACAGTATGTGCTGCTCAGGTCTGACTTCAGGGGCGTATTCCCAAGACACCACAAGCTTGTTTGTTGAGGCTATCTCTCTCAGGCCTCACACTGCTCTTTCAATTTCTGCACAGTGCACACTGTGTTTGTCTTTCATATGTTGCAGAAGCAAGCAGCTTAATTATGGGAATAGCCCCATTCCTTTTCCAGCCTCTGTCCTTATTTGTGGGTAGTCTGACAGGGAACAGAAGAGAAATTAAAATGTGTTTTTATTAGATGAAAGAAAGAAAGGTGCAAATAAGTTACAATTTATACCTGTGTTTGTTTTTATCCCTTGTTTTAGGTTACATTTAATATTAAATTTGTAAACTTCAACATTTCTGCTTTATTTGGCTGTTTAATATTACAGTTAAAACTCTTTCGGCAGCCATTAATAATAATTGTATTTTTTTTGTTTTAATCAAGAAATCAGTCAATAATCTTCCTGTCACTGTCACAGCCAGAGGCTGTGATTAGGTGGCAGTGCTCTCTCCTCCTCTGGCCTGTTGTTTCTCTCTCTCTCTAGGTGTGTGGCAGTGGTGGGCAGCAGGTGTGGCTGATTTCCAATCAGCTGATCGGGTGCAGGTGGGAGTTGCTCATCAGGCTGGCTGGGCTCACTATAAAGAGTGCCTCGTCTGGTCAGTTGGTGCCGGACCGTCCCCTAACTCACAGTTAGTGTTGCTGTCAGATCTGTCTGAGCCACTGCATTCTCCAGCTCTGCGTCTAACCCTGTTTTCTCTGTGCAGTATTGACTCCTGCCTGTTTCTGTTACCGTCTCTTCTGGTTGGAAGGCCACCTGGCAGAGGTTTCCAGACGCTACAAGGACCGGGGCTTTCTCCAAGAAGTCTTGCTAAGCTAAGGAGGACTCTGGCTGCTGCCACAGCTTGGACAGGAATCCTGGGTTCTAACCCCATACCAGAGAGAGAGAGACTGTTCAGTAAGGTTCTCGTTCCAAGCAGCATCAGACAATAGAGCATTGTTGTTTTGTTTAATTGGTGTTCCTGCTAGTGTAGTGGGATTCTGGGATAGAGTTTAGGTATTTTGTGTGGAGAGTAGTAGTTTTGTTGTGTAGTTTACCTGCTTGGAGGAATTAAACATGAGTTACTGTTCTGTGTATAGTGTTTACGCCCTCCTCTAAGAAGTATTTTTTTGTTACGCCGACTGCGTATTGTAAGTGACTTCTGTTTCTGGTTTAGAGTTCCATTCGTAGTTTTTGGTTTTGCCTTTGTGCAAATAAATCTTGTTTCATTTAAATCACTTGTCTGCTGTCTCATTTCCCTGCTCTTGGGCCTCTGCACCCGCCGTAACACTTCCTTTTCCATCACCCTGTGAGCAGCCACATGCACGGTAAATGGTTAAGAGTTTCAGGAAAAAACATGATCCACTGTTTATTTTGAACTGAGCAGCACAACAACCGCAGTTTTACAAACTGAATGTGTCGAATGTGAAGCGGCATCAGTGGAAAATGTCTGCAGTTAATACAGCTGTAGAGGAAAGAGCAGTGAAACTGACAGAATATAAAATACATAAATTAGATAAAGACCTAATTACAGAATAAACAATCCAGTTCCATTTCTTGGAACAGCCCCTGTCATGTGCCTGCCCTTCTGTCCAATTGATCTAAATTTCTTTTTTTCCTCCTAACACCAGACATCTGAGGTGCTGAAACCATCGGGCCTAAGTCAATGTTCAGTGTCCTTCCTTCTTCTAGGCTGACAGCATGACTTTGAATGCAACACACAATGTAGGAGAACAAATATTGGATTCATGAAAAAGTTGCTGTTTCAACTTACACACTGTTCTTTCAGTATTAGGCTTTGTTGTTTTGGGTTTTATTGTTTTGTTTTTTTTTTTCCTTTGGCACAAGATCTGAACTGGCAATTACAATATGTGGGAGAGCAGGTTAATGATAGAGAACATGAGAAGGTTGATTGCACCAGTTGCTAAGTTGGCATTCTCTGATGAGATGCCATAATTGTATATACTAAATATAGTCAAGACGGATGCAGGAGTTTCTGTGAACAAAATGGCCCCTTATGTAAATAGTACTACACTGCAAATAGTATATAAATATATCATAACCCTGACTAAAGTCAGTCTGGCTGTCATGGTTATTACTATTATTATTATTATAGTTGTTGTTCGTATCATGTTTTGTATCTTTATGTACATCTATCTATCTATCATCTATCTGTCTATCATCTATATATCTTTCTATCTATCGCATGCATTTCATACATATGAGCACATCCATGCATGACTGGTTCATGATTACTTAGAACTAGGGTTCAAATGATTCCTTGAGTTATTCGAGTAATTCGATCACTGAAATTCCTCCAGGCAAAATTCTCTGAATCGAGGCTTCGCTTAATCCATTACATACTAGACCGCAGGTCCCTAACTGGTGGACCACGATCAGAGTCCAGTCCCAGACTTCATCCTATACGGACCTGGACCTATAGTCAGTAAATTATAAGGGGATTTTAAATTTGACAGGGCACTTTTGTTTTACCCAGTGCAACTTTTCCAGTGTTTACGGTGTTTATCAGATAAAAGGACTGCACTATGAAGACAGTTTAACATAGTCAGACTTTCTATGTTTAAGTCAGCTCGACAAACACTAAACCCTCAGTCAGAGTTAACAGGTATGGAGGTGGTTTTCAATTTTCTTTGTCAACTCAAACTTTCTACTTCAAATTCATTACATAAACAGCAGGTTTAATGCTTCATGTGACTCGTTTTCCGCACAAAATGAACTGATCGTGAACAGGTTGTTTTAATGGAGAGCAACGAGGAACATAAAAGCTTATGATGGTAAAAAGCTGCTACTGGAAATGATGTAAGACAGGAATGCTGGCAGTAAACTGTTAAACGTGCGTTACCGATCAATGCAGCTGATTATTGATAACAGTTGCACAATAACACTATCATACTTTATATATTCCAACATGATATTGTATTGAAGTGCATGCAGGTCTGACACTGTCTCATAATGAAGGAAATCACTTTAATTTGAACCAAATCAAAGTGAAACTAAAGTGACTGAGTGAATATTCTCTGTTATCAATAGTAATAAACTGATCAGTTTTCTTATTTGTGTTCTATAAGCTGCAGCAGCAGCAGTCTATACGGACCAGACATGAAAACAGATTTATGGGATTTCTGCATCACCAGCTAAAGACATATAGGTTTCCATGGCTTTAGTTTTAGTTGAGGTTCCCTGTACTATACTACATTTGTACAATACCCAACATGACATAATATAATATATAAAATAGATTTTTAAAAAAGCTAATTACAGAATAAAAACCCAGTGCTGGTAACTGCTGACATCGTTCCTGTCTTGCACTGGCATACGTGCTTGCTGAGCACTTATTTTCCAGTGGTTAGTAAATGCCTGTTGTCTAGCTAGTTGCTTACACACCCACTACTTTTTTGCCACAGAATGTTTGTGGTCTTAGCTTGGTTTGAGCAGGACATGAGACCTTGCTACTACTTCTCCAGACCCCGTCTCTATGGCAGATGCTGATTGTGAATGACATTTTCAGCAAAAAATAGATTCCCAAGACTTCTTTGGAATGTTGACTGTTTTTACAGTCCTTATATTAAACAGAGCTTCTTCCATCAAGTGGACAGAAATATGGCTCTAAAGGGAGGGTATTGTTGCTTTGTGTCTGTTGGATGTGGAGGAACGGATGAATGAGGAACTGTTTTCTCATACGCTACCCACAACAACTTTAGAAGGTCACTGTTGTACTCAGAGCCTGTGCTGCCTCAAAGCTACAAAAAAGGTATTTCTGCTTTAAAAATAAACCGACAAAATGCCGGGTTAATGCATTTTTTGGACCCAAAAGCAAAACACTGACATCGTTAACAGTAGCTCAAAGTGGTTTTATTGCAACAAGTCTTAGAGGGCGATGAGGGCAGCCTAGAGAAGGAATCCGAGGGGAGCGGTGTTGGAGGGGTCGGTGTAGATGGGTTGACTGAGGTTGGAATCCTGAAGGGGCCAGTTATTAGCAGACTAACTGTCTGGAGACCAAATGAGCTGACATCCAACGAGGTGAGTGGCAGGCTGGGTGCTGACAAGCAGACGACTGGAGAGGACTGGAAACCTGAGTAACAAGACGGCACAAGGTTAGACTGGTTCTTAAAATACCTGGAAGCAAAAGCAAAGGCCGAGGCTATTGGTGGATGAGTCACTGGTGCACTGACACACAAACACACACATGGAAGATGAATTGGGGACAACACACCAGAAACACAAGGGAAGCTCCTCCTTTCTTCAGTCACATTTTTTTCCTTTCCATTTGTCACTTTCTATTTGTTTTGTTTTTTCTAGCTGTGTGTGAACTTTTTTTATGGGTGAAATTATTCCCCAAAGCTCTTCTGGCTAAATCTCAAACATCAGCCTTAACAAGCCCACAACTCACAAAGAAAAGCACCCCAGCACCAGTAATTGAGCTGCAGTAGACTTAACTTATTTCCTCAAATTAAATTCTTGTGTCAGTTTGGGCACTGCTGGAAAATCTCCACAGAGGACAAATTGAGTCTGAAGAGTAGAATTCAACATTGTTTCCTAAACACCAGCGGGGAAGGCAGCTCTCCATCCTGAGAAAACTACAATCAGCCAACATTCAATCATTTCCCTCCCTCATCCCTTTGGTCTCCTTTAGTATGAAGCCATCACACAGCTGCTGAGGCTGTGGCGGTGCACTTACATCACCTTTCAAGATTTTCAGGTATTAAAGTTCACTTTTTTTTCCTTGCAGCCATTTCAAGCCAAATGGCTGCAAGAGATCTTCACTTTTTCAAAAAGGAGAAAAATTAACCGCAGCTGAGACTACATCACACATGCTATTGAAATTTCCAGAGTGCAACAGTGACCTCAGTGGAATGACTGCTCCCTGGATTCTGTATTCTGGGTTGTACCAACACAAAAAGAATAAGCAGGGTTTAAAAGGTGAGTGTGATACCGGGTACATTGAAAAGACAGAACAAGACATTATCACCTCCAGAATCTCTCCTGACAGATTGTTTGGACAGGATCTACACTTTCACAGCTGCATGGTGCACATGAGTGTGTGTTTGGCGTCGTACACTCTGTGGACTGATTCTATTTTGAGAGTAATGGCTGCTGGATTCAGGTGGGCCTGTTCCCGTATAATCTCCTTGACTTCTAGACAGGCAATCAGGGACACAGAGATGTGTTATCAGGGGACCACCTTGATGGTGTGCTCTGACACATCCTTACATGCTCACTGCATTTCACAGACATCCCCCACACCCACCGACTCTACAATGACAGCAGCTAGTACTTCACATGTAGTCATTAGGACAATCAGTGAAAGAAAAAGAAGCCTGACAGCAAAATGATAACAGCAAATAATACGTGAGCAAGATATCAAAATGTACTGTATCGTGGGGTGATTTAGGGATAAAGCATTTTATGTTTTGCCCTCAAAGATCTCAGATACGAATGTTTCTTTGGGTCTTTCTGTTTAGCAACAAATATAATCTAATCTAATGAATAACTGTATATGCTTTAGCTGTACTTTGTGCTGCACCACTGAGTCATAAGCATAGCTGCTCTTCGAGCACGATTTGTTTGATAAAAAGAAGTTTCAATAAAAATTGGTCACAGTGCAGTCTGAGTAAGAAGGACACTGAAGCGCATTGCTGTTGGATTTTCTTTTTCAATGTCATGAGCGCCGTGAACCAGATTCCACTGTGAGGGGTGAAGGTTGACATGAATATGTTCAAACTTGGCTAAATAAAACTGAAACCATCCAATTAGTCTTGGCAAAGGCTGGTTTTGCTGGAAAGGCTTTTAGTTAACATAAACAGGAGACACATAAGCTTTGTCTTGTTGTTGTGAGTCCCTAAAGCACGACTGTAAACACTTGACAGTCTCGTCTGTTAAATACAGTTTTTGGCGTAAAGGTAAGCTGCTTCCAGTGACTGGAGAAAAAAGCAGGTATGCTCTTTTCGTATTAAAAAAAAGTCATTTTACCAGTCTTTTAATAGGAGTAAAGGACAAACCAATGTAATTGCGTGAGGACTTAGTCTATAAAAATTACTGACATAGCTCATCTAGATACTATTAAAATCCCTAAAACTTCTAATAGCTGTTTCATAACCCAGCTATAAATTAGTGCAGACTGCAAATGAGAAGCTACTTTTACTTCAAAAAGCTAACTCAATCACTCTTGTTTTGCTACTATTGTCATCCAGAAATCTTATTATCAAGTTAATACAAGACACTCCCTCCACTTTTGTTCATTGAAGATGACACTGGTGTCACCGTACCTTAACTCCAGTATTAAATGTGAAACTTTGTGTCAGGAGAAACACTGTTATGCAGCATTTCAAGTAAAACTCACTTCTTGCTCCTGAATGCAGAGCACATTTTTCCCAATCAGATGCTCACTTGTCTCCCCTCTGTTGTTTCTCTCCCTGCAGAAACTTAATAAAGGTGATCAGTCTTAACTAATGGACCATTCAGAAGTGATGTGAGCAATTCTGGTAAAACACTGTGGTTTTCCATAGGTGCATTTATAAAACAAAGAGCGTTGACAGCAGTTACATCCTGTTTCTGTTTTGAAAATAAAGCTGTGAAAAGTATACAGAACAGCAATTTCATGTTTCTAGTTCAAGGAATATCTGCAGTAAATCTTGACAGCTTACCGCAAAGCATGCAGTTTACAGGAGGCAGATCACATCTTGTTCATTCAAATGTACCAATCCACACTGACTCAGAGACACATGCACCACCTGCAGGTTTTTCTGTGTGGAAAGTCTTTTTCCCTGTGGCACATTTTGTAAGATGTAATCTGGACAAACAGTTGTAAAGTCACACAAATTTTCTGATGTGTAAGTTTGTCCACTAGAGCGGGCAGGGGCTGTCAATAAAATCAATGAATCCATACATAAAAACGGATAATTTCTTAATACTGCAAAGACAACATGAAAACAATATTTGTCCAGTAAATTTTTGCATTAATTCACCTTGCTATCAGTCACTTTGCAGCTCTTCTGTGCTTCTGACTGACCTTCAGCTGGTTCTGAGGACAGAAATGCCAAGTAGAGGTCGGAGTCAGTGTGGACTCAACTTCCTTTAATGTGGATTCCCAACAAGGCAATCAGCCACAACACTTCTCTCATGAATTGTACTTTTATAAAGCTAAAATCTGTTAAATACTTGTGATTGGACGGAACATTGCAAACATTATACAATGCATTCCAGTCCAACACCAATATGCAGGACTCAAAACCAAACATAAAGTAGAACTACTTTTGTGACAGTCTCTCCAAAAACAGATTCTCAGTGAGGTGTGCCTTCCCTCACTGAATCTATGTCATCTTTCACCACCATTTCCACTTCTTTCCCACTGTTAATGCTACTGAGGCTACTATTTTTAACTGGTGTGCTTTTCTTACCTTACAGTTCGGTAAGAGCTTTGCAGAAGAGCTAAAAATACATTTTAAAGGGCTTTTGTGAAGTATTAACCACTCTACAGTGACTGAGTCCGTTATTGTGTAAAAATAAGAGCTGGGGAAATGAAATGTTAATAGATCATTATCTGAACCACCTGGTACAGGAAGGACTGGGGCATGGGGATGTATTTAAGTTTGAATATTATGGCAGCACAAAATCCCTCTGGGGCTTTTAACAAAGAACCAGCTCTTATTTCAAACTACTCAAAGACCGATTGTTCCGTAATTATTACACCAACTGTACAGTGCCCCGGTTTATTCTTTGCAATAGTCTCATTTCTCCTCACAGTGGAACAAGATGAAAAAATCCACATACAGTGACCAAATATGTAATATGCCTCAGGCCTTTTGTGATGGAATTTGCAAAGCAGAACAGGTACACAGTAAATTTAAGCTAGTTAATTGGTGCTACACAGCAAAAAAAAACATTAAAACCTGCTTACTGTCCACAATGTGTAGGATTATGGGATGGGATTGTGTATAAGCATACTGGGATCAGGCAGCAAGCAGCTACACAGAAAAATGCTCAACATTAACATGCAGACGTGTAAAATCATGCAGCTATATTTTGTCGAAATCAAACTAGCTGCATCAAAACCTTTGTCTTTTAATGATTATATCTTGATATATGCAAAATTGTCACCCTGCAACATACAAATTTTTGCTGCAACATAACAGAATGGGCGGAGCTGCCTCCCTGGCTTATGGGACACTTTGAGTTTTTTGGAGTTTTTTGTTTTTCCCTGGTACCCTGATGGGCCACTTGGTGCACCAGGAGGCGCACATTGAGGAGGGGCTACTGTCACAGTCCCCTGATGAGAGAATGCAGAGCAGCTGCCGGACCAACTCAGCTGCATCTCATTCTAATCATATACATGACCAGGCCCACATGGCATGTGGTGTCGGCTCATTGTTGTTGTCTCCAGGCCGAGACACAGTGTTGGATCCCCCCAGCAAACCTCCGGTTGGATGTTTTGGCTAGCCGTCCAGCTCCGTTCCCGGCCCTCCCCAGCAGCCGCACGTCCTGTGGCACGAGCACGCCCCTCCGGACCGCCGGATTTCCAGGAGTGCAGGATTAAGACCTCAGGCACTCACTAAGACCGCTCACACTGACACATTTGAAAGGTCACTTGAGGCATCTGGTCCGAATACCTTGTGGATGCCCATCTAAGGACGTATTCTACTGAGTCATGATCCTCGGCTAAACCCAGAGGTGTACCCCTGAGGGTCAGATTTAAAGCCATATAAGAGGCATGTAACTTCATTTAGGTATCGGATCACAATGTCCTGTGGTTGCCTTCCTGAGGCAATATACTGGGCACATTTAACTTGGAGGGAGATGCTGGGCTAGACAAAGAACAAACCAGAGGGACTACATTTTCCTCCAGGCCCAAGAACACCTCAGGATTTCCTTGCCAGAGTTAGAGAAAATGGTTGGGGTGAAGGACACTTGCTTCTTTTACTGCCTTAGATGGACAGTAGAATGGAGGTTAAATGGTGAATATTTTTATATAAAATAGCCATCCAATACTCTTTCTTTGATATACAGCAATGAAGAGTTACACCGACAGTCAAGCATGATAGTGGCAGTGTAATGTGTGGATGCATTGCTGCTTCCAGATGATTTGTCATAATTATGGGAAACATGAATTTTGCTCTGTGGCAGAAAATCCTGAAGGACAACATCAGGTCATTAGTTTATGAGTTAAGCTCAAGTGTAACTGGATTATGCCGCAAAACAATTATCATAACGAAGTCCACTTTTCAAAAGTGGCTCAAAAGTGATCAAATTAAAAGTTTTGGAGTATCCTGGTGACAGTTTGGATGGGAGCCCCTTTAAGATGCTGTGTTGGGATTTGAAAAGCAGCTCATGCTCACAAACCCTCCAAAGTGGCTGCATTAAAGCAGTTCTGCAAAGAAAGGGCGGTCCAAGATTCTACCACAGGGATGTCTGTGACTCATATGTAGTTATTGGATGATTTGGTTTCAACAGTGTTGATTTCAAGGCATGAAATTATTATTTTCATGGGGGAAAAACATATAAATGTGTAATTTTAATACATGAAGAATAGATTTTAGAAGTTTAATTGGTGTCAGGAGAGAAAAACTAGCATAATTCAGAAAGGGAATCAAATACTTTATCACAGCACAGTAGACTATTCTACAGTTCTTTTCCTTAAGTTATTTTTTATGGCTATTTTTGGCTTTATTTGACAGGTTTAGTTGAGAGGCAGACAGGAAAGTAGGTGAGAAGACCTGCAGCAAAGGGTCGTGAGCTGGAATGGAACCCAGGCCACTGCGTCGGGGAATCTAGCCCCTGTTTATGGGTCGCCTGCTCAACCAGTCAGACTATCTGGGCACCCATGCAATTCTTTTTCTAAAATGAGAAAACAAATGATAATTTACATTGTATTCTTCATCAAAGTTGTATTGGAAATTGTTTTGTTAATGCTACATAATATTTGTGTGTTGTACAATTTGTTGTCTTTGGACTGTTCCTGCTGGGAGATGAGGAAGAGGTGGGCTAAACTCTTGGTTTCAGTAGCAGAATCTGTTCACTAACAGCCTGACTCATCCTCAGGGAAAACTCTCCTGCTGCTGCAGATGCCAGTCCAGGTGCACCTAAATAATATTCTATTTTGCCCTTATATAGTCCACTCATACTGGGTTCTTCACCGTAAAGGGTTTAACACTAATTCATGCAGGTAGAACTGAACTGCCGGTAGAAACGATGCTGCATCTTTATTGCAGACAACGTTGGTGCAAATGAGTTCCCTGCCTCACAACTGTGTGCTGCCAGTCACGTCTAATGTAGCTCTGGCTGAGCCTTGCAGTTTTGCTCCATGGTTGTTTATGGCTGTTGATGTCAACAGCACTGTGGTCTGACTGTTTGATAAATAAAACATACAGCTCAGGAGGGAACTCGTTAGTGCCTGCTTTTCAGACACATGCTCTCAGTTTCAGCCTTAAGACACGTATGGAGTCAGACAGTCACATTCACACCACATTAGTGGCCTGGGAAATTCTGAGCTGACCATTAGCATGGAGACCAGGTTTTAGAGCTGAATAGAACTCCGCCTGGGGTCAGTATTGTGTTTATCGACGTGCCATGACATCTTCCATGTTGAACACATAATGGAAGCACATTGTCAGGACCAGTGTTGTGGAAGTTCACACTTTGAGGCTGATTAAAATGAGACTTTTTTTGTTTGTTTTTTTGCATTTTTTTTCAAAGAGCTGTTCTGAGCTATTCTTCCTGGCTTTTAGTCAGTGCCACATAGCAACAATGTTCAATTAAAATACCATGGGATTATGTGTAAATGTCTTCTTTTTAAAGTTGAGTAGGGATTCTTTGCAGCATGGACAGGTAACACTGACTTAATCTGATCTGCTGATCTGCTGACAGATAATAAAGATCCTGGTGAAACTCAGCAGTCTGTTCAGGCTATAACCAGTTGGAGGTCTGAACCTGGTGTTAAAGAGTACTGGACCCAAAAGTTCTGACAAACCTGAAAAATGTGAGTTGAGTCTCTTTCAAGTTTCTTAACCCTGCATGTTACAGACGCCCATAATCTTTAGTTGCAGACAAATCTTTCGCTGTTCATTGAAAGCAAAAGCTAGCCCGATCAACAAATGCATTTGTGCATCCCATTGGGCCAGACTTCATAAATGAACAAGATGTTTTGCAAGATTTGGTGTGAACCACCTTCTATGAGTCTAGACTAGTGTAGCACACAATTATATTAAACTTCAGTCACTTTTACGCCTACTGGACTAGATACACTTCTGTTCCAACCATCTGTCTGCATGTTGGGAAACCCAAAGTGTATTGCTTTACTTCAAGTCCATTTTCTCCTATTTTTATATGCTCAGCTGCAGTCACTGCTGATTGGACTCATAGCCCTACAGCTCTTCAACTACATCTACATTAATTCTGTTTGGGCTACAAAACACAACCCAATGCTTGCCTCAATCTGAATTGTCATACATTAAGAACTCCTTAACAAGCTGTGAGAAACGCGTGCCTGAATTCAGATGAAGGAGTTATTACCACAGTTGTTGTGGCATGCTAAGAAGGCCTACTTAACTCTAAGTTGTGCGCTCCTAAAAGCAAATTGACAGACAAACAAGGAATGACTCAGTGGCATTTAAAAATAAAATGAGTCACTACATTTAAATGGCAAAATCAGATTTTAAAAGAAGTATACATCTTTATGGGAACATCTCGGCTAGACACTGAGTCATGAAAGTATTGTGTGTCACCACAGAGCCCGGATAGGGAGATGTGTGTAGAAAATGTTGACACCCCACTTCCTACCTCCTTCATTTTTGTACACATAAGACTTTTCTCCATCTTCTGAAATGTGACAGTTGAACATACACAGAGGAAGTCTTCTACTGGGGCTATGACGTGTTGCATTACCTGTGAATTAGGAAACAGCATCATGGTATCTTTCAGTTTTTCCAGGTGCACTGCTGTAAGGAAATTTTACAGGAGTTCTGCACAGACAACTAGAGTCTCATCCAAAACAGAGCAAATACAAGAACAATATTGTTAAACTGAGGCGTTACTCATCTCACTGCCAACAGTCAGCAAACTGTCACTGTCAAAAGCCTTCTTAATTAAACTCACCGATCAGCTCACCGCTGGAGACCTCAGCCGCCACTGACAAGGGAAACAGGAATAAAAGAAAAACCAAACAACTCATTCAAATCCACACTGCAAATCAGCCCACTTTCTTGAGTCCCACGAGTCCAATTAGCTGCAGCATTTTCACATGTAGTGGGGTGATTACACTGCCACTCAGCCAGGCCTCAATCAGAAGGGAAGCTTAAAGGAAAAACCCAGGTTAAAATAAGCACAGTCATAAAACAGAACATACTGCTTCCCTGCTTGTTACCTCTGTGGTTAAGGCCTTATTAAGTTCAGGCAACTAAAACTACTTGGCAAATGTTCAAGAGTGATTGTGGCCATGGGGTTTGAACCCTGGTCTCTTGCTGTTTGTCAGTGCTTGTTAAAAATGTGATTATATGAACATTTTCCTGCCCATCCCTCACTATGGCTAATGTTTGGATTTAGACAAAAAGAAAAACTACATGGTCAAGGAAAGATCTTGATCAAAAAAGCAGACCAACATCCTGGTTGGATGTACTGACCCAGCCAACCTTGTTCTTAAGGGCTCAGTCACACCAGCGTTTATACCAGTGAAGCTGTCATTCTGCAAAGTCTCTTGACAGTACTGACCTCTGAGGGAAAAGAGACAAGGAGAATCTAAAGTTGAGGAAACTATGTCACACCATCTCATTTTTGGTAACTGTTCCATAAACTGTAGCAAAAACTCCTCTTTCTTGACCAAAGAACGGAAGGAGAACAAACATTTGCCCTGATAAAGGTGCTCTCCCCACTGATTTAAACATCAAGATCAGCGTCTTTGAGCTTTTGGAAAAGCGCTTTATAAATAAAATTTATTATTATTATTATTAGTTTTTAGGGACATCAGTTACAGTTATTTTGATTCTAGAAAAACTAAAGACTGTTAGTTGCCTTCGGCTTTTGGGAGTAGTGGAGGTCTTCTCCAGCCTTGGCTACAGCAGCTGAGGGTCACCATTTCACAGGAGAGTGCACCCTGGTTCTGGCTTCCCAGGATGGACATTTAGCCTGGAGTTTGCTTGTGTGTTAATAGGAGCAGGGTCAAGGTAGTTTAAATAACAATATGAGATTCCCTAGTATTCCTCCTAACTTCTCTTGGGAAGCTAACTGAATTTATTTTCAATGTTGTGCAATCAAAAGTGGCTTTGTCATTTTTCAGGCTTGGATTCTGCTTTTAACCCTGACGTACTGTTATTGTTCTATGCCTTCACAGCATGGTCTGGGTCAGTGTTGATCCCAATCCAGGAATTCCCTCATAAGAACTGTCTATGCCAAAGTTCAAACTACAGAAATATTTAAATTGTACATATTGCCTATCTGACATTATTTCATTCATTGCTTCTGACAATAGGGAGAGATTTTACACCACTCATATTTGACAAAAAATATTCTCACAGTAAGACCTGAAAACCCTGAATCATTTAAATATGCATTTTTAAACGAGAAGGGGATGGAAAGTAGCCAGTCTTGTGGATCCTCAGGAGTCACCTGAATGACATTTTCTGCTGCCATCCTGCCGGCATCCTGATGGTGAAGTGAGTGCCAGCTGATTGTGTTGTTCTTCAACACAAATGTCTCCCTTACTACCTGCTCTTCACACTCAGAATCTTCTTGATCAGAGGGGCTGTAATCAGAGTTTCCTCTAATACCTGCCCTACCCCTTTTTGATCTCAGTTTTGATCTCAGGTAGCTCAGAATTAATGGATTCTAGTTTGTTTCAGTTTACAATATTATGTGTATACACCAATCCGGCAACATCATGACCACCTGCCTAATACTGTGTTGGTCTCCTTCATGCTGCTAAAACTCCTCTGACCCAGTGGTTCATGGATTCAGGACCTCTGGGGATGTTCTGTGGTACCAGGATGGTAGCAGTGAGTTCTGTGGGTTCTGTGGGTTGCAGGGTGGGATCTACCTAGATCAGGCTGATCCTGGATCATCCCACAGATGCTCAATAAGATCTGGATCTGGGAGTGTGGAACCCGGGGTGAACAACTTAGCTCTGTCATGTTCCCCGGGTCACTCCTGAGCAGTTTTTGTGGTGTGTCGGGGTGCACTGTCCTGCTGAGGGTGGAAACTGGCATCAAGGATTTATGTTGCCATGGGGGGTGGGGGGGTTGAGGGGTTGCTTGACCTGCAGTGTTTAGGTGGGTGGTACATGTCAAACATCCACATGAACATCAGGACTCAAGGTTTCCCAGCAGAAAGTTTCATTAAAACAAGATGATCGATATCATTCACTTCACCTGTCAGTGGTCAGAATGTTGTGGCTGATCGGTGGACATTGCAGTGTTTGGAGATCCCCCCATGACTGTTCAGAGAGCAAGGGGGACTTGGGGCTTGATCTTGGGCACATGGAGGGAAATGCAGGCAATTCTCCCAACGGCATCAAAGTCCCCCTTGAACTCTGTCATTACTGTCCTCTAAAAAAATGGGACATACAGCTTCACACGTCCAAGATTTCCTTAAACCACTATTTTCCTTGATCTGACACTGCAGAATCTAAAACCCATTTCAACAGATATGGGTTAGATTTGATCCAAACAGTATGTATGATTAAAATAAATTGCACAAAAATATAACCTTCTTTATATGCAGCCTCGTTCCTCTTCATCTGCACAGCTGAGGCCACCAGAACCTGATGTTACATACTACCTCTACTTGCCTGTGAATCATTTTACACCTATTTGATGTAACCATCAGAAAAAAACACTGCTGAGTATAACTTTTTAAAGAAAAACAGAGCAGACTTCTTAAGTCGGTGAAATGAATGAATTAGACAGACTATTATAACCGCATTTACACACTAAAATCCAATTCATGCTTTCAGCTAGAGTACATGTAATTTCATCATCCACCCAAATTGACAAGAGTCAATGCAGACCCTCAGTGGACATCCATGTGCAGCACAAAATCTGTGACCACATGTCTTCAAGGTGAAACTGTATAAAGAGATCCTCAGTCATTTATGCCTGTAAAATTTAACAATTAAGTACTGCAGTTGCTGCCGGACTTTGATGCTTTGATTTGTACTTACTTTCCACTGACAGTGCTAAAACAGAGTAGAAGTTCTAAATCTCCTAGAAATCCTGTGCTATATCGAATCACATTGATATTGACTTATCATGGTGCTACAGCCCAGTCTGTAACAAAAAAACAGGGGCAATGCAACTGTCTGTACAGTAGACCACAGCATAGCTGTTGCAATATGAATAGAACATGTGCATCTGCTGACTGTGTCCACATCAGTCATGCAGAAGCCACAAATTGACCTTAAAGAGTTACGACTCCCTTCCCCTCACCATGGTCTTTACACATAAATGAACTTGTGCCAAGAATACCTGCTCAACAAGCAACTCGTGCTGTAATTTTTCTGGTGAGGACACTTTTGGTCAAACTTTAGAGGATGTTCACCTGACAGTTGCAAGAAGAACCTCCTCTCACTCACTTTAGATAAATTAGTCACAACATAATAGGGTTTAACCCCGAACAGACCAAGTTGATGGAACTGCGTCACAGTTTGGCAAATTCCTGAAAATCCTAAATGTCCCAGACTTCAGTGCCCATCACTGTGAGGACTTTCGAGCGGTTCATAAGCCTGCCAGCACATAAATGCATAATGAGGCTGGTGCTGTTTAAATAGGATGCATTGTACAGCAACAGAACCAGATGAAGTGCACACGCCTGCAACACATTCACACATATTTCACTTTGGGCAGTCTAGCCCTGTGGAGTTTTCAGCATCATGCTATTAGTCTTATTTACTTTTAATGTGACAGAGACCGAGAACACCACACAGCAGCCTTTTATTACAAAGCCTTGAGAAACTGGGGGTCATGCATCACTCTCCCTCTCTTCCCTCTCTCTCTGTCTATCTCCTACATTGTTTCTCCCTCTTTCCATCTATCAATTCCGCTCCTTTCAGAGCTGAGAGGATACATTGTCTTAAGTTCACACATGGCACAGGGAAGCTTCCTCTCCAACCCTCCCCTCTTATCTGTCTCCATTTTTCCACCATAATTCACTTAAAGGTGGCATCTCCAAGTCGACAAATGGAAGAGATTTAATTGGAAAGTGTTACGGGGGAGGTGGGGCTGTTTATTGTCTGCAGTGGCGGCTGGAGGAGAGACACCCAGTGATGGAGATGAAGGACTGACTTTGCAGAACAGAGTGGCAGAAAAAATGCAAATGCCTGGAGGTGAACAGTTGCAAAAGACGAGACACTGTGCTCATAATATGCAGCAGAGGAGGTGGACAGGGCACACGGTGAGGTGAATGTCTTCTTCCCCACCATTTGTTTTGATTAATTTGATAATGGCCATTAAAAAATGCCTGGGGTACAAAACAAGACAAATAAAAACTTGCAACTACAAAGGGTAGACTTTTCTGAAAATGGTTGTTTTCACAGTTGAATATTACAGATAAATAACCTGAAATAGTTGAGATACTGGGGCTGTACAGTGGCATGGTAGTCAGCACTTTTGTCTCGCAGCTAAAAGATCCCCGGTTCACGTCCCAGCCTGGGCCTGGGGTCTTTCTGCATGGAGTTTGCATGTTCTCCTTGTACATGCATGGGTTTTCTCCGGACACTCTGGCTTCCTCCCACTGTCCAAAAACATGCTGAGATTAATTAATGATTCTAAATGATTCATAGGTGTGAATGTGAGTGTGATTGTTTGTCTCTATGTGTAGTCCTGTGATAGACTGTTACCTGTCCAGGTGTCTCCTGCCTTCACCCTCAGTCAGCTGGGATACACTCCAGCCCCCCATGACCCTAATGAGGATTAAGCAGTGTATAAATGATGGATGGATGGATAGTTGACATACTGGAAGAAGTTGAAGTGGTAGTCAAAAAGTACATATTGAAAGAGTGAAAAGTGAAGTCCAAGATTCAGCTGAAGTTGAGGCACTGAAAGAGAAATGGTGACCTGAGTTTGATATGTCAGTTGAAGTGGCAATAATGAAAGAAATTACAACCCGCTCCAACGTATGAATAGAAATAAAATGTCAATGAAAGTGTTAGTGGCTGCGGTAACTGTGTAACTGCTGGAATTGCGTTTAAAATAACATGCCATTTCTGACACTTAAGTGTCCTTTCTACACTTTTATCTATTGTGTGTCATTTTACAGTGTTAAAATAACGCACGGGATGGCTATAGTTATTATAAAGGTCAGGGAGTTAGTTGTCACAACGAAATGGCACGCAATAAACGACTAAATGAAAAAAATGCATTCACCCTGTTAAAAACATACCTTTTTGTGGAACCAGGCTGCCTGCAACAACACCACACTCCCATTACAGTCACTAAAAGTGGCTACACCAATTCACACTGCAAACATGAAAATAGATCAGTTTTCTTCTTAATTTTTTACAAATTTTTTATCCAAGGTGTCTGCAGGTGTTCGCCATCATGTTCTGACAACCTTGCACTGTTTGTGCGATGAAGGTGTAGCCAAGAAAAAGTATCATCTGCTGCACATCTGCTTCAGCAATGATATACACTACTGTTCAAAAGTCTGGGGTCACCCAGGCAATTTCATGTTTTCCATGAAAACTCCCACTTTTATCCATGTGCTAACATAACTGCACAAGGCTTTTCTAATCATCAATGAGCCTTTCAGCACCATTAGCTAACACAATGTAGCATTAGAACACAGGAGTGATGGTTGCTGGAAATGTTCCTCTGTACCCCTATGGAGATATTCCATTAAAAATCAGCTGTTTCCAGCTACAATAGTCATTTACCACATTAACTATGTCTGCACTGGATTTATCATTCATTTAATGTTATTTTCATTGAAAAAAAGATTTTCTTTCTTTTTGAACGATAGTGTACATACATCTTTAAAACATCATCTGAAGACTGACCACTGCAGAGACCATTGTGCATCAAAAGTGAAAGATGTTTTGCAAGGCTAAAAACCTGAGACTGTTCAAAGAGCCAAAGTGTCAAGATGTCATCGAAAAATTCTATGAATTTACTGAATTCCTATGAGCAAATCTTCCAACTGGAACAATTCCTTCCAAATGAATTGAACTTTCCATGAACTTTTGTGTGCTAGAGTGTCTTGTGGTTACTCCAGTCCAGTCCATGTCGACTCCATCACTGTACCACACAGAGAGACAAACAACCAAACACACATTCACATCTATGGACATTTTAGAATTACCAGTTAACTTCAGCATGTTTTTGGACAGTGGGAGGAACCTGGAGAACCCGGTGAGAACCCATGCAGACACAGAGAGAACATGCAAACTCCACACAGAAAGACCTCAGCCGAAATTTGAACCTAAGACCTTCTAGCTGTGAAGCTGCACTGAACCACCATGCGGCCCCCTTGTGTTTACAGCTGAGTTTATTTTAAATGCAGTAGCGTTTCTTGTAAACAACCAGATTTACACTGGGGTTCTATAGTTTCACCTGTGTGTCTTGCACCCTTCTAGATTGCTGTATATGATCACACCTATGCCCGTATCAAAGAACATATTGGACAACTTTGAGTGTATCATTAGTCATCTGTCACATTGCAGTTATTATTACTATGATTCTGATAATTTGCCACTAGCTGAGTAACAAAGTTAAGGTGTTTAGGAAGAAGATTTACCTGGCTGTCACCAAACTGATAAAATATTGTCCTGTTTTATTCCATCTTCATCTCTTTCCATCTGTGTCTGCTCACAATATCTATGTAGCCATGTTTTAAAGATTGCTTCTTACTTTCAGGAGAACCTGCAGTGTTCGTTTGTATGACATTACTGGAGGACATTGGTTGCTAGGTTACAGATATTGCAAGGAAAACATGTGAGGTTGATGCTTGTAGAGGTTAAGTGGAACATCGTATTGTATTGTATTGTATTGTATTGTATTATATTGTATTGTATTGTAACGTATTGTATGCATGTAGTGTCCACACTATGGCATTCCAGGTTTGTGCTGACTTTCCTGATGAGCTACTTTCATGGCCATCCCTCTCAGCATGGTAGCCTGCAGGTTCCACTGATGCCATATTTCTCTGAAAGCTCTTCAAAATCTTTTTCTATCTCTATCTTCATCTGAACAATAGCATCTGCAAGTTCATAAGCTTCTTCTCCATGTAAAATAAGATTCTCAATGCCACTTGTAGCAGATAATCTGTTAGGATCCGGCTCTAGCCCCTGCCCTTCTTTCCCTTTTTCCTCTTTTTCCTCCTTTCTCCCCTGTCATGATTTGTTTCTGTGTTGACCTGTCTCTCTTTGGCTCCCTCTGTCTGTCTGTCACTTCTCCCTCATGTGTCTCTCTCTCTCCCTGTCTCTCACCCTCCTGCTTCACCTGCTTCACCTGCCTGCATTCTGTCTTGCTGATTGCTTCAATGAGTTCCAGCTGCAGCAATCAGTTCACACCATTCACCTGTTCTCCACCTCACCTCCACCTATTTAAGCTCTGCCCGTTCATTCACTCCCTGCCGGATCATCGACCCACATGCCCTCTGTTTTTGGACTCTGTTTTTGCACTCGACTTTTGGACTCTGTTTTCACCACCATTGGATTTCCCTCACCCTGGACTCAGTTCCTCTTTTAGGATTCCCGCTATCCCTGTTTTGATCCCCAGCCAGCAGCTTTAGTCTCGTCTCCGTTTCACCCCAGATTTCTTGAGCCAGCTTCCCTACCCCTTCTATTCAGTTCCCCCATGTTGTAAGTACCCCTCCTTTGCTTAGTTTTGTTTGTTCTAGTTTAGTGATCTTCAGTTCTCAAATTCATAGTGTTTGTTCGTAGTTTGGTTTAGTCTGTTTTCCCCTCGGTTATCAGTTTCCCCATTTTGTGAGTATCCCTCTTTAGCTTAGTTTTGTTAAGTCGGTTCAGTTTGTAGATTTCCGTTTTTATTCATGGAGTTAGTTGTTAGAGTTTATTAGTTTTGGTTTGGTTCTCCCCCCCCCCCAGTTCAGTTCTGTGTTCCCGTATTGATTAGTTGTTTTGTAAAAATAAATCTCTTTCAGTTATTCATTTTGTCTGTCAGTTTCTGTGAGTCTGCGCTTGGGTTCCCCAGCTCCCCCCGCGTAACAGTATGATCCGGCCAGAAATGAACCCAGCAGACTCACAGACTGGCTCTGACCCGTCACCTACCTCCCCGCTGAGCAGGGTGGCTGTAACCGGCCAGGGTGAGTCGCTCAGTCCTGTTCGGTCCTGGTGCTTGAGCTCCCCCCTAGACATTTTCTTTACTTGTAAGGAATACAGTGTGTATTTCGACCTCCTGCTCGAGTTGTGGGGGGAGTGGAGGAAGGCTCAATGTCAGGAATTCAAGCAGGAATTGGTATCTTTGGGTCGTAGGGCGGCCTGCCAGATGCCATGGTTAATGAGCCATCTGCCGGACTATGTTCTTGAGTTTCTGAACACTCCCTTGCCTTTCGTAACCCTTCCTACCTTAGTCACACACCCTACCTGCATTCAGTCTGCCAGTCTGTCAGCTAGTCCGCCAGTTAGCACATCTTCCTCACCACCCAGCAAGCTCCCAGATCCTGCCCCCCAGCCGTCAGTTGAGCCACCTGTGAGGAAGCCTCGCCGCAGGAAGCGTGGCTCTAGAGGACGCCAGACCTCGCCGCTCCCCGGTGCACCGACCTCGCCGCTCCCAAGCGTCGCTGAGGTCCCGCCGCCGAGCGTCGCTGAGGTCCCTCCGCCGAGCTTCATTCTGGCCGTTTCCGAGGGGGTCGACGACGCCGCCTCACCCGTCTCCGTCTCCGAGGGGGTCGACGACGCCGCCTCACCCGTCTCCGTCTCCGAGGGGGTCGACGACGCCGCCTCACCCGTCTCCGTCTCCGAGGGGGTCGACGACGCCGCCTCACCCATTTCCGTCTCCGAGGGGGTCGACGACGCCGCCTCACCCGTCTCCGAGGGGGTCGACGACGCCGCCTCACCCGTCTCCGAGGGGGTCGACGACGCCGCCTCACCCGTCTCCGAGGGGGTCGACGACGCCGCCTCACCCGTCTCCGAGGGGGTCGACGACGCCGCCTCACCCGTCTCCGAGGGGGTCGACGCTGTCGATGCCGCCTCACTCGCCTCCGTCTCCGAGGGGGTCGACGCTGTCGACGCCGCCTCACTCGCCTCCGTCTCCGAGGGGGTCGACGCTGTCGACGCCGCCTCACTCGCCTCCGTCTCCGAGGGGGTCGACGCTGTCGACGCCGCCTCACTCGCCTCCGTCTCCGAGGGGGTCGACGCTGTCGACGCCGCCTCACTCGCCTCAGTTTCCGAGGGGGTCGACGCTGTCGACGCCGCCTCACTCGCCTCCGTCTCCGAGGGGGTCGACGCTGTCGACGCCGCCTCACTCGCCTCCGTCTCCGAGGGGGTCGACGCTGTCGACGCCGCCTCACTCGCCTCCGTCTCCGAGGGGGTCGACGCTGTCGACGCCGCCTCACTCGCCTCCGTCTCCGAGGGGGTCGACGCTGTCGACGCCGCCTCACTCGCCTCCGTCTCCGAGGGGGTCGACGCTGTCGACGCCGCCTCACTCGCCTCCGTCTCCGAGCGGGTCGACGCTGTCGACGCCGCCTCCGCCTCAGTTCCCGAGCGGGTCGACGCCGCCTCAGTTCCCGAGCGGGTCGACGCTGTCGACGCCGCCTCCGCCTCAGTTCCCGAGCGGGTCGACGCTGTCGACGCCGCCTCCGCCTCAGTTCCCGAGCGGGTCGACGCTGTCGACGCCGCCTCCGCCTCAGTTCCCGAGCGGGTCGACGCTGTCGACGCCGCCTCAGTTCCCGAGCGGGTCGACGCTGTCGACGCCGCCTCAGTTCCCGAGCGGGTCGACGCTGTCGACGCCGCCTCAGTTCCCGAGCGGGTCGACGCTGTCGACGCCGCCTCAGTTCTCGAGCGGGTCGACGCTGTCGACGCCGCCTCAGTTCCCGAGCGGGTCGACGCTGTCGACTCCGCCTCAGTTCCCGAGTGGGTCGACGCTGTCGACTCCGTCTCAAAACAGCCCGGGTCAGCTGACCAATCCCCTGGCCGAGAGATTGTTGAGCCCGGGTCAGCTGACCAATCCCCTGGCCGAGAGACTGTAGAGCCCGGGTCAGCTGACCAATCCCCTGGCCGAGAGACTGTTGAGCCAGGGTCAGCTGACCAATCCCCGGGCCGAGAGACTGTTGAGCCCGTGTCAGCTGACAGCATCCCCGGCCCAGAGACTGTTGAGCCCATGTCAGCCAACGGATCCTCCAGTCAAGAGACTGTTCAGCCTCAGTCTGCTGACCAACCCTCCGGCCAAAAGTCTGTGCCAGTGTCCATTGATAAACCCCCTGCTTCTGAGTCTTCATCTGCAGTGGCCACCCCTGTTCCTGAGTCTCCGTCAGCAGTGGCCACCCCCGCTCCCGAGTCTCCGTCTGCAGTGGCCACCCCTGCTCCCGAGTCTCCGTCTGCAGTGGCCACCCCTGCTCCCGAGCCTCCGGAGGGGTCCTGCCTTCGTCGGTCCCCAGCCCGGCCTCCAGAGGGGTCCCGCCTTCGTCGGTCCCCAGCCCGGCCTCCAGAGGGGTTCCGCCTTCGTCTCGTCCGCCGCTGCCGGCCTCCCGAGGGTCCCCATCTCGTCCGCCGCTGCCGGCCTCCCAAGGGTCCCCGCCGCTGCCGGCCTCCCGAGGGTTCCCGTCTTGTCCGCCGCTGCCGGCCTCCCGAGGGTCCCGGTCTCGTCCGCCGCTGCCGGCCTCCCGAGGGTCCCCGTCTCGTCCGCCGCTGCCGGCCTCCCAAGGGTCCCCGCCGCTGCCGGCCTCCCGAGGGTCCCCGTCTTGTCCGCCGCTGCCGGCCTCCCGAGGGTCCCCGTCTCGTCCGCCGCTGCCGGCCTCCCGAGGGTCCCCGTCTCGTCCGCCGCTGCCGGCCTCCCAAGGGTCCCCGCCGCTGCCGGCCTCCCGAGGGTCCCCGTCTTGTCCGCCGCTGCCGGCCTCCCGAGGGTCCCCGTCTCGTCCGCCGCTGCCGGCCTCCCGAGGGTCCCCGTCTCGTCCGCCGCTGCCGGCCTCCCAAGGGTCCCCGCCGCTGCCGGCCTCCCGAGGGTCCCCGTCTCGTCCGCCGCTGCCGGCCTCCCGAGGGTCCCCGTCTCGTCCGCCGCTGCCGGCCTCCCGAGGGTCCCCGTCTCGTCCGCCGCTGCCGGCCTCCCGATGGTCCCCGTCTCGTCCGCCGCTGCCAGCCTCCCGAGGGTCCCCGTCTCGTCCGCCGCTGGCCTCCCGAGGGGTTCCGCCTCCTCCGTCGCCGGCCTCCAGAGTGGTTCCGTGTCCTCCGTCGCCGGCCTCCAGATTGGTTCCATGTCCTCCGTCGCCGGCCTCCAGATTGGTTCCATGTCCTCCGTCGCCGGCCTCCAGAGTGGCGCCGCCGTCGGCCTCCAGAGTGGCGCCGCCGTCGGCCTCCAGAGTGGCTCCGCCGTCGGCCTCCAGAGTGGCTCCGCCGCCGGCCTCCAGAGTGGCTCCGCCGCCGGCCTCCAGAGTGGCTCCGCCGCCGGCCTCCAGAGTGGCTCCGCCGCCGGCCTCCAGAGTGGCTCCGTCGCCGGCCTCCAGAGTGGCTCCGTCGCCTCCGTCGCTGGCCTCCAGAGTGGCTCCGTTGCCGGCCTCCAGAGTGGCTCCGTCGCCTCTGTCGCCGGCCTCCCGAGTGGCTCCGTCGCTGGCCTCCCGAGTGGCTTCGCCTCCTCCGTCGCCGGCCTCCCGAGTGGCTTCGCCGGCCTCCCGAGTGGCTTCGCCGCCTCCCGAGTGGCTTCGCCGCCTCCCGAGTGGCTTCGCCGCCTCCGTCGCCGGCCTCCCGAGTGGCTTCGCCGCCTTCGTCGCCGGCCTCCAGAGTGGCACCCGGGCCGTCCTCCGGAACGGCCTCGTCTGCCCGCCCAGCACCCGGGCCGTC
Organism: Amphiprion ocellaris; assembly: GCF_022539595.1. Taxonomy (NCBI): domain Eukaryota; kingdom Metazoa; phylum Chordata; class Actinopteri; family Pomacentridae; genus Amphiprion; species Amphiprion ocellaris. The sequence continues at coordinate 782,086 of NC_072787.1, read as the reverse complement.
CTCCAGAACGGCCTCGTCTGCCCGTCCAGCACCCGGGCCGTCCTCCAGAACGGCCTCGTCTGCCCGTCCAGCACCCGGGCCGTCCTTCAGCCTTTGAATTTTTTGTTTTGTGTTTGACCAGCCTTTGAACTATTCTCTGGTCTGTTTTTGTTTTTGAACTTTGTTTTGCAGCCTCAGTGCTGCCCCAGACTGATCTGGACACTTTGTTTTGTCCCTCCGTCCTGACCCCCTCCGCCCACCCAACTCCTCTTGGACTTCCGTCTCTGTCCCTCCGTCCTGTTCCCCCTCCACCCACCCGACTCCTCTTGGATTTTTGTTTCTGTCCCTCCGTCCAGACCCCCTCCGCCCGCCCTGTGCTTCTTGGATTTTGTTTCTGGACCCCCTCCTCTTCAGTGACCAGCTCCTTGTTCGGTTTTTCGTGCGCCAGGAGGCGCACGTAGAGGGGGGGGTACTGTTAGGATCCGGCTCTAGCCCCTGCCCTTCTTTCCCTTTTTCCTCTTTTTCCTCCTTTCTCCCCTGTCATGATTTGTTTCTGTGTTGACCTGTCTCTCTTTGGCTCCCTCTGTCTGTCTGTCACTTCTCCCTCATGTGTCTCTCTCTCTCCCTGTCTCTCACCCTCCTGCTTCACCTGCTTCACCTGCCTGCATTCTGTCTTGCTGATTGCTTCAATGAGTTCCAGCTGCAGCAATCAGTTCACACCATTCACCTGTTCTCCACCTCACCTCCACCTATTTAAGCTCTGCCCGTTCATTCACTCCCTGCCGGATCATCGACCCACATGCCCTCTGTTTTTGGACTCTGTTTTTGCACTCGACTTTTGGACTCTGTTTTCACCACCATTGGATTTCCCTCACCCTGGACTCAGTTCCTCTTTTAGGATTCCCGCTATCCCTGTTTTGATCCCCAGCCAGCAGCTTTAGTCTCGTCTCCGTTTCACCCCAGATTTCTTGAGCCAGCTTCCCTACCCCTTCTATTCAGTTCCCCCATGTTGTAAGTACCCCTCCTTTGCTTAGTTTTGTTTGTTCTAGTTTAGTGATCTTCAGTTCTCAAATTCATAGTGTTTGTTCGTAGTTTGGTTTAGTCTGTTTTCCCCTCGGTTATCAGTTTCCCCATTTTGTGAGTATCCCTCTTTAGCTTAGTTTTGTTAAGTCGGTTCAGTTTGTAGATTTCCGTTTTTATTCATGGAGTTAGTTGTTAGAGTTTATTAGTTTTGGTTTGGTTCTCCCCCCCCCCCAGTTCAGTTCTGTGTTCCCGTATTGATTAGTTGTTTTGTAAAAATAAATCTCTTTCAGTTATTCATTTTGTCTGTCAGTTTCTGTGAGTCTGCGCTTGGGTTCCCCAGCTCCCCCCGCGTAACATAATCTGCCTTTTTATCAGTGTTTTTATGACATGCCAGTTTATTTATTTTGAATTGATTAACTACAGGGTGTCCCTAAAGTCTGGACACATAGGAAATCTCATTAACTGTCATTTTTTTGCTTCCACAGAGTAAATATGGCTTTGCTGAAAGAAGAAAGAGTTGAACTGGTACTTCTCAGTGGACGTGAGGGATGGACATGTGGAAAGACAGCAGATGAATTTAATGTCCGTCATCCAAGAAGGATTCCACTTGACTTTTCCACAGTGGCAAAGGTGGTTAAAAAGTTTAAAGGAACAGGCAGTGTCATGGACAAACCCCTTTCTGGACAACCAAATGTATCAGATCAAACTAAAGAATTGGTCATGATAGCCCCAAAAATCCCTTCCCTAACCCTATCTTTCCATATGTCCATCCTTCACGTCCACTGAGAAGTACCAGATCAACTCTTTCTTCTTTTGATGAAGCCATATTTACTCTGTGGAGGCAAAAAATATATACTTAATGAGATTTCCTATGTGTCCTGACTTTAGGAACGCCCTGTATTTTAGCCAGTCTAATGCATTTCTTGGTAGACAAGGACAGCTGCTACTAAAAATAAGTAAATCTACATAACTAATCAATTCACATAATAACCAATACAAGCACTGACCACAGAACAGGAGAGGACTTTTTGTTTCTTTTAGGATTTTTTTTTCAACACGTTCTCCTTTACTAAACAATAACAGTGTAAGAGGAAATGTGGAGAGATAAAGGAAAAGGAATGGCATGCAGTCCAAGTTCAGACCAGTTGAGAATCAAACAGGGGAGTCACACTGTTGTATTTGCTCTAACCACTCAGCTATCAGAAGACAATCTTTAGCTTCTGTTTACTTGAGCTACTTTATTAAACCTGCTTTTAACAGCTGATGGCGTCGGAGTCATAGGTGCGTTCATTTGACCATAATTAATTGTTAGTTTTGTCAATCTGAGTGTGTAAATGAAGATTTCAGGCTATGTGAGCGGCCAGTTGGAGCATATCAAAGACAACACTGAGACAATGATTTTAATTTGTTGAAAATGGCAAATTTGATCCAGTTTTAGTTTTAGCAGATGCTGTTCTTTGCAGATTTTGCACTGGTCACATAGCACATACAGAGAGGTGTTGGTTCTGCACTTAACAGCAATGTAGAACTCATCATTACCACTTGGTCACCCCACCTCCTCTCAGAGAGACATCAGAGATGGACCAAGACATGTTATCACCTTATGGTGAAAATATACTACATGCGTCAGCCTCTCCAAGCCATATATTTAGTCTTTACCAAATATATGGCTATGGGATCAGTTAATAGCAGCTGAAGTGACACTGAAGTAACACTGAAATTAGCTGCTGATCTCTATTTCTCATAAAGTTACTCACTTAATTTAGACATTCCCAGCTCATTAAAAGACCATTATCAGCACACATTAGTTCCATACATGTGGAGCAGTAGGGATTGCCTTCACCTTCTACTAAGCTCTGTAGACATGTCATCATCTAATCTGATCATTAATAAATAGAAACTATCCCTGGCAGCATTGGCAACCTCTTGCTTTTAAGTAAATTTATAGTCTCCATTGGAGTTTTTACATGTACTGAACAAAATGGAGCATTAATATGTGGTGAACACAGTGATAGGATTTATTTAAACCTAAACTGTGATCCTTCTTGTTTTTCTGAACAGAACCAAGACATTTTGGTGCCGAAACTTAACCAAACACAGACTGAAAAATCGCTAGTTCACAACACTGAAGTCAAAAATTAAATTACTGTCATGATCCAAGGAGCTGAACCTTATGTGTGAATACATGTGTGCCAGGAAGTGAAATTAACTTTTTAGACCACTGACAGATATGTCCAAATGTGATTCATTCAGTAGTAAATTGTCATTTAGTGCCTTAAATGTACCAACCACTTCAAGTTAAATCGGTTTATGGCTGCTGCTTATTTCCCACCATGGTATGCTAGCTTTTGTATAAATGGGTTCGAGCGTTCAATAATTAATTTCGGAATAAATATTGTCATTTACAATGTTGAAACATGTTCTAAAAGCTGAGAAAATGCCACTTTTTTAGCAATTGTCACTGTCTCCCACAATTTCATCGCAACAAATATGCTTAAAACATTGTAACTTATGTCACAATTTTTTAGAAAAGCTGCCACGAATTCAGGTATTTTCAGCTGCAACAATCTCAAAAAATGCCCACGAAATCCTGGAAGGACTGACTAAGGGTGTGGCTTATTTGAACGACTGCCATGTCCTTCATAGGACAGTCCATGGTTCAGATGCATTTGCAAGGACCGCCTCAGTTTCACTCTAGTCCCATTTTTAGATTAGCCAGGAGTTAGGATGTGTCTGATTATGGAGATGCACACTTCATCTCTAATTTGCTCTGCTCCTTTTATGCCCATTTCTCCTCTTCTTGCACTATCTGCATGTTACTGTTTTCAAAATCCGCTTCACAATTGAAACAAAAACAACAGCAAAACCCTACATGCTAAAAATACCAAGTTTTTTCCAAAGATTTGGATCATGCAATCAGGCAGGCCTGCTTGGTGCTGTCCAGGGGTGGACTGGGGCAAAAAGTCAGCCCTGGCATTTTTGGCCCAGACTGGCCCACAACATTATCAGTTGACTGAATTAAGCACTAATTTTTGAATGCAAGGACAAAAACTGACAGAAAGTTCAGATTTTCAGAACAAAAATTCAAAAACATCTTTAGAGACCGATACAAACTTGTTGGAAAAAAAATTGCAACCCAGTAGAGCAGGGGTATTCAACTGAAATTCAAAGAGGTCCAGTTAGAGAAAATGTATTAAAGCAAAGGTCTAGAACATAATGTCTAACTTGAATTAGTGTGATATATGTTGATGTAACCTGGTAGTTTTATTAGTGTCTGCAGGTAATCAATAACTGACCATCAAATCAATAAATTCAGTATGGTTCAAATAAACATTTTGACAACATTCATTAATAAATAACTTTTGATATAACTGTACATCTTAAAATAAAGTGCAGAACTTCCAAAAAAATAATGACTAAACAACCTGAACCAACTTATATACATTTATAACAATACCTAAATGTCAAAAAAAATTAAACAATTGAACACATTTACATGTTTTTCCTGTCTTCTATCCCTCCCCTTATATCCCTGCTGTTTAATGGGAGAACTGAGCTGCCAGTATTTTGAATTGTGGTCTGAACAGTGTCAGGGTTGTTCTCAAACACATTTGGGGCTCAGTGATGAGTCTGGAACCATATTTAGTTTTTAGTATGTTCATAATGGAGAAAATGTTGAGCCAAACATAGTCAGCATGTGCAGGGTTACTTTGTTCTCACTGTCACGTTATTTGTCTTTCTATTCTGTCTATCCTCCTCTTGTCTGTCCCTCTCAACTGTTTTCTGAATGCAGAGCTTCGATGTTTAGCTGCTAAACTTTAGCAGCTGCAATGCAGAGACTTCATTGGCTGAGTAGGGTCACATGGGATGTCTGAACTTGTATGTAATTGGTCTGTGTGTTACTGAGCTGATAACCAATTGCCATAAACACTGGAAAAGCTGCACTGGTAAACTAGAAGCGACTAGTGAAATTTAAAATCCTATTACGATTTACTGACTACAGGTCCGGGGGAACCTGTTGACTAGCCCCCACTAGACACTGGCCCACCGGGACAGTGCCCGGTATGCCAGATGGCCAGTCCACCCCTGGTGATGTCAGTGAATTAGCCATTTTAATGACTGCAGTTTCCTCACTGCATGTACCAGTTCCACCAAAACAACCCCACCATCACATTTTTGCAGTGAACCATCACTGCATCCAGAGCTCAGCACCACCCAAGTTGGTTGTGACTAGGTTAAGGCAATGTTCATCAAAGCTTTCCTGGCAGGAAAAGGTCAGTTTACGCGGAACTAATTAGCTGAACTATTGTTTTAACGTCGGTCTGTTTTTTGCGGCGCACAACAATACTGAAACTGCGCTGTCATGGTAACTGTCTCCAATTCATTCTGCTCTGCTCACAGTGATTAGATGTCAATAGTTGCAGAAAATGGAGAAATATTTGACCAGGATGAAAAGGACAATAGAGCAGGAGACAAACAAGAGACAACCTGCTGAAAAAAAGTCAAGAAAATATGACAAGTGGCTCTTGGCTTCACAGCGAATGTGGTCGGAGGTGAGGAGAGACCACTGTGTGTTTTATGTCAGAAAACCCTCACAGCAGACAGTATTAGACCAAATGAATTAAGAAGAGACATAAAGACATTACATCCCAGTCACGTCAAGAAGCCACTTGACTTCTTTCAGAGAGAACTTGATGAATACTGTAAGCAGGAACATGGCATGGTTAACACTGCATCAGTGAACAGCAAAACACAAGCAGCATCATACAAGGCCGCACATAGGATTACCAAGTGCAAGAAACCACATACAATAGCTGAGAATCTCATTCTCCCTGCTGAAACCACTGGTTGAAAGAAGTACAAACAAGCCGGGGCTTTCGTCCCCTATTGCAGATTAATAATAAGGTGCAGCCAGACCATTCTGCAGTGCTGACACAGCCCTGTGGAGACAGGTCTGGTAGTCTACTGATAACATGACGACGGCTGGAGCCACCACACAGAGCTTCAAACCTGCTGTTCAGGAAAACTATGGGTGACATCACAGAGGGTTTGTCCATCTTACATACTGTGTAAGACACTCACTTGGTCCAAAGCAGTTCTTCAAGTCTTATTTGAGGCTTTAAAAGGCATCTTTAACTTTTCTTCCATTTCTGTGACCAAAACTGTAACCAGATTTTTTCTAAAATGGCTTCAGTTTTCTCTGAGCTCTTCAATAGTATTCAGCTGATAAAACAAATACAGAAAACTGTATTCAGGGATATTTCTTCATGTAAATAAAACTGGTTGTGTGATAGAATTGAGGATTCAAATATGCACAGGTGTGCTTGAGGCAAACATACGCGCATCACAATAATACCAGCTCATTTATATTAAAATGTTTGTCTCTACAAGTGGATTTTAGAGCAATTTTAATGCTTTCATTGGTTTTAATTTGTCTAAATTTAGGCATTTTGCTTTAGTTCAGGTGACGTTGAAAGCAAATTAGGTTTGGACATGCCTTACAATGTGATTAGTTAAACCTTAAATACAAATACACAGGGAGTGCCCAATTTTGCAGCTGGTATTTAGGCTTCTCGTTCTCTTTACGATGGTTAGAGTCAGCTGTTCCTTTTCAAACATGAGTTTAATTTTGAAAACAGGATGGATTTAATTGGTTGTCATTCCAGACCTTAGGGTGAGAAAGCTGCAATATTGTGAGTTTAGAAGTCTTTCTATCTGCTGTCCTTGAGTGTATGTGACAGAATTTGCTGATATGGGGGGGAGGTGCAGAAAAGATTACAAAGCATTTCCAGTCCCAGAACTCTTTACAGTAGCCACTGTATTAGCAGCCTTGATAAGGAATATAATAGATAGCTTTATTGTCTAGTAGGGTGGAAGTTTGATTGGTTTCCTCTCAGGCACAATTAAAAAGACATCCCATTGTCAAAAGGGACACTTTAAGCAGATTTCTGCCTGGCGAGTATACATGCCTAATGTTGCTATTATATCTTCTCGTTCTGCTCAACAATTGTGATTATCAGACTTGATCACTACATTCTGGACACTGAAACTTCTCAATTAAAAATAAATGCTCACATTTTTTTTTCTTTCTTTTTTTTCAAAAGCACAGATCTTCTGAAAATGGTTCATGTTCTGTCAATTGTTTTTTTTTTTGTTTGTTTTTTTTTTTAAATTTTATTTCACAATCTACCAACAATAGATCTGGAATCTAACACAGTCAGTAGCCACTTTAGCCAGTCTACCAACAATTTACATCTTACATACACAACCGTCCTCATGAAAACTGCTCTCTGTATGTTCTATAGATTGTCCCAGATTTCCAGATTTCCTTCCACTTGGCATCATGTGAGACAGGATGCAGTGGTTACAGGATTTGTCATTATTGGTGCTGGTGGTACATAGCGAGCTAATTCACTATGGCAAGACTTCAAGTCTGGAGATGTAAGAAAAGAAGAGGCAAGAGGAGGTAAAGGAAGATTTGTCTCCCATTGTTGGAGCTACCTTGTCATAGTCAATTGTTCTCAAACTTTTTTGTCACAAGGTCATTGAATATTGGCCTGTATCTGGCATACAGTTGTGTTTTGTAACAGTGAGCCCATCTAGTAATGAGTACTTGTGACTATTAGGCTCCTATAAGAAGAAAGAATGTATTAAGGATTTATTTCCATGTAATCAGATTATTTCTTATTTCCAAAGAACGCAGCGGAGTTATGTGACTATCAACATACGTTTGTCTGTCTGTCTGCTCGCTACATTACTCAAAAATGGAATAATGGATTTGGGTGAAATTTTCAGGGAAGATCAGAAATGACACAAGGACCACGTGATCACATTTTGGCAGTGATGTGGCTTATAGTCTGGATCCACGGATTTGTGAAAGATTCCTGTATCACTGTGAGATAGCAGCACATCGTCACTGTAACCATGACAACAAGTGAAAGCTATGTCAGCTGCTTGCTGATGATCACATGAATGTGATCCTACTACAAATCCACACCTGAGGACTTATCAGGACTTATCCATCAGAAATGATCCAAGGAACAACTGATTAAATTGTGGGGGTGTTTCTGAGTCCCATCAGTTCCTCCTGCCTGCTACATATTTAGGTCACGTGATTCGGTATCTGTACATAACATATACATGCAGAACACACGTCTGTACTCAGCCCAAGGTCATTTTGTTTGTGGGTTCATCTATATTAAATGGACGCATTCTATGTTGCCATGATTTCTGATAATCAGTAACGAATTAAAAAATGCTGCATTTCTGACAATGCCACATGGGGGAATAAGCAGCCTTGGAGGAGTACTGCGCTCTCTGAGGGCTTTTCTTGTTATTTGATGTGTTCAACTAATTGTTTGAGTCACTAGATGAAAGAAGTCACAAAATAATGTATTTTATTTGAACTGTCTTAGCAACAGTGAGAGATTTCATTTGATTTTGTTTTTGCGTTGTACTTACGACCATGAGAGGAGACAGCAAAGGAGATTATTGGTTATGCTGACTTCATGTTGCAGACATCGCTCCCAAATGGAGCCTTTGGTAAAGTGCAACGTCTGACATCTTACACTCTGAAATAACTTAAAAATGGTGCAACTATGGGGTGAGAACCTAAAGATTCCTGTGGTGGGTTAAACCCCCAGTGTGTCAGGATCCCAACAACTGTCCTCCACAACATAACCAAACACAAGTATGTAAGCCTAAAGAATATCCTCTTCTTTTCGTTGTTAGCACAACGGCTGTGTTATTGTTATTGAGCCAGTTTACACAGTCTGCCTAAAAAATATTTCAGAAGCCTTATTTAATTTAGAACAACTGTTGTGAAATCCTTTTAAAAACAAAAATTATTGCTCTTTTCATGGCCAAATTTTGCTCCGTTGCTATTTTACTCCTGTTGTAAACCTGTTTCAAGCCCCATTTGCACCTCATTTTGTTCATTTTGCAAAATATAACTGACAATATAATACAGTAATTAGCAATGTCTCTGTTGAAACTTTAGCACTTGAATCTGCTGATGTGACAGAACAAATAGATGGAAATGAAACAGACGAGGTGGTAATCTGTTCTTTGTGCGGCCTGCAGCTTGGTGTCAAAGGGGAAATTTGGAATCATTAACGTAGCACAATGCCAACTCACTGCTGCCATTCCCCCATCCCATTCTGACTCAGTTTTATGCATAAGTAGGGGTTTGAGACAGGTCGAAGCTACCCGCAGAGATACACCGCACTAGAAAATAAATTCTCTTTAGTTGGGTGGATGGTCTTTCAAACTAGAAGGAATTAGATTAAGGCTCTTTTAAGGGTTTCAGTTGCATTAAATTACATGGTTTTGGTTTAAATTAGGGTTGCGGTTTCAGGGAATAAATATAATAAATAAAGGTACTCACAAGAAAAGTGTAACAATGTGAGTGTGTGAGAACCTCTCATTTGTATGTGTGTACTGGACTCTACTTGCACAGCCTGTTGTGTGTACGCCCTTGAAAACTGCACCTAAAAGATGCTTTCCACGTTCAAGCAAACAGTCCCTCACATACATTTAAGTCTTTGGGTGACAAGAACACACGCACACACACACACACACACACACACACACACACACCGGCATGCACCCTGCACGTCCCTTAAGGCTTGTTATCAAGGCTGCCGGAAATATCTTTCCTTCCAATAAATCCTCATAAATAGATAAACCAATCTGTATTAAAAGGTCCTGCTCGATGGCGGGAGTCCAGGTGATAACGTGTGGTCTGAAGGCGTTGTCTTAGAGAGGCAGCCTGTTTTATGATCAGAGGTCATTCACATTGTCCATGTGCGGTTGCCAGATCAGGGAATGGTGCTGCGCAGCATGTTAAGCAGCAGACTGTTTGCCTCCACAGATTATGGTGTTTACGAGCCGGACTGGGCACCAGCAACAATTCCAAACTGGGATTCAAGGACGGCTGCCAGTGGATATGATTTGTTTAGCATCCCTGCTGTGAGTGGAAGAACTGCCACCGCTGAAATGTGAGTGAGAGCATCGAATCATGCTGTTCTAGTCTTTTCTCCTTTTTACGTGGAAACTTTAATTTGACAATCTGCATAAGCCAAATTTACACGTTCCTGTCAATTTATTCAATTCCAAGGGCATGAAAGTGTCCTCCAACTCTGTAGGAGGATTAAACTAGCCTCTGTGAAAACACAGGTAAAACTTTTCATGCATGAATCCACTGATCCAGAATAGGACGTCTATTCTGAAATCCAGGCGAAGGACACAACAGTATGAATACATGTATAATAAAACTCACTCCAGGGATGTAGCTGCTCTAAAAAAACGCCTCATTTGTGGAGGTCTTTGTTGACTGTGACAGTGACTTGTCAAAAATAAAACCATACATTGGAATGAATGTGATCACACATAGTACATCATGCAGCCTTGGTAGAGATACAGACTTAATAATTATTGGACCAACTGTTGTTTTCTTTACAAAGTTTACCAACAGGTCATCAACATGGAATATAGTCCTTCATTCATTACAGTATTTTCTAAAAGACATGAAAAAAGTTTTGATGATTTAATATATGCAATAAATAAAAATATGGTGCACTGAAAATGGTAAAAATGTCTAAATGCACGCTCGATGACTGAAGAGAGTCACCGTGATTTTGCACATATGCTGCATATGTAAAGTCAACAGATATTTCTAAATAAATCATCACTCAATAATGTCTGAAAGAGGAGAATTATGAGATGACAAGAAGTCAGCTATCCTTGTGCTTATTGAAGCTAACCTGCTTGGAATCAGCAAAACAACCATGAAGAAAAAACACAACATTGCTCCATTAAAAGCCACAAAGGAAGAGGCAGAAAAAGGTGGTCATGGTGGTCACATGATTGTTCCTGACTCAGTTCTGCATCAGAATTAAGATAGATCCATGTGAGATATAAATATATACATTACTGGTCAGAAGTTTTCCATGAAAACTCCTACTTTTATGTGCTAACATAACTGCACAAGGGTTTTCTAATCATCAATGAGCCTTTTAAATGTTCCTCTGTACCCCTATGGAGATATTCCATTAAAAATCAACTGTTTCCAGCTAAAATAGTCATTTACCACATTAACAATGTCTACACTGAATTTATCATTCATTTAATGTTATCTTCACTGAAAAAAAAAACTTTTCTTTCAAAACTAAGGACATTTCTAAGTGACCCCAAACGTTGAACAGTAGTTTATGAGTAAAAGAAGCGATTCACTGCACAAAAATATGCTACTTTATATATATATAAGTAGCATATTTTTGTGCAGGGATTTTCTAATTTTCTGCCTCATACAAGGACAGGTAATCATTTCTTTCATTCATGAACTACTGTTCAACCAGGAGCAATTGGAAATCTGCTCCCAGGTTTGTTTGTATTTTTGTTTGTTTGTTTGTTTGCTTTTTGGGTGTCTTGTGAGGAAACATCCATACAGAAGGAAATAACTGGACCTTGACACTGGTCAAAAGCTAATAAATTAATACAATATTCTAAATGGAATTTTCTCAGTTGTTGCTATGGCCTGAAGCTCAGCAGTAAGAGCCGATGCAAATGGTGACTGTTCAAACCATGTACAGTCTCTACTACATTTCTCTCTGGCAAACAGAAAGGATGCACTCGATGGCTCTGTGTGGCAGATTAGCAAAAGCGTCACAAACAATACAAACTAATGAACGGTTAAATTAGAGTTTACTGCTGCATCTCCACCACCTACTGTTGATCGATAGAGTCAAAAACACTCCTACCACCTTATATGTTGTCTGTTCTCCAAATCAGTGGGTATCTCCACTATTGCAAACTTACTGCTCATACCGATAGTGAGAGGCTCTGAATTCTGAGGGCTGGCAGCTAAACAACGTTGCCCTGATAGGTTCTGTTGTAGACAACCAGAGGTAGAAGACACAAGGAGGTCAGTCACGTGATATAAAGCAGATGGTGAATTGTTACTGCTTCATTATTTTCCAGCTAAAAGTTACCACAGTGGAAGATTCCCAACAATGCTGCTCTCAATCATATTCCATTCACATATTTTGGCTGGTTAAAACTGTCTCATGAATAGATTACAAAATTCAGACTGACAAAGGTTAAATTATTACTGAATTTTTGATGTGAATGTGCATTCTTTTCTTTCATGTTATCTATGCAAGGTTGGTAGACTCAGTAATAGACAAAGGAAACCTTGCGATCTTAAGCATCTCTCCTAAATTTGTATAAAACTTATCCTGAGAGCACTTACAATGCTCTCTGAAGGAGTCTTTCTTTTGACAGATTTCTATCCTTGCAGCTGTGGCAATGCTTGCTGTATGGAGCTGAACATCTATTTTTCATCCTTTGACATTAAACATTAAATCTAGATTTCATTCATCTGAAAGTTGTTCATCCTCACCCTATAGACAAGCATGTGGCTTGTTATACTACTGGTGCTTTTCAGTAGCTTATGACATTACTGTCCCATTCCCTGTTCAAATACAGGGGTCCTTGACTTACACTGGAATTCCATTCCTACAGATCTACATAAGTCGAGTTTCACCAAAAGTTGGACCTCCGATGAAAATATAAACAAAGCCGTTCCATGCATCATGATATTGATCAGTTCTTCATACAGTCCTGAATACCAACGACTTTCATGCATGTATGAATCAATTTACAAGAAGATAACAGATTATTGTGACGGACTGCTATTGTTGTTGATGTTGAGGTTTCAATGTTTATTGTTCAGTTCCAGATTTACCTAATGTCAGTGAACGTGCCATGTTTAGTTAGCTCACCTCTGATTGGCTGAGAGTCAGCAGTAGAGAGAGCTGGGAACGGTGGCTAATCCTGGAGCTAAGTTATGGGGTTTTTCTAGTTCTTCTGGCATTGACTACGGTCCACAGTAGCCTGTATGAAGGTTCAATAAACCAGCAGAGAACCAGATAAAGTCTCACTCATTCATCACAGAGGGTTGCTACAATATGTTGACCTGTTTTTACAACTAGACCCATGTTGGTCGGTGTTTGGTCCTGTTCCCAGCGTTTTATTCTATCTAATTTCACTTCCATGGAGACGGCTTTCCTTTTCTTTGAAGCATCAGAAGAGTCTGACTTATGCTTGGGAGCCATAATAAAGGGCAAAAAAATAGCGAATGTAGCACAATCCAAGGTGGCGTACAACTGGAGAATGGAAATAAAGTCATCTTATAGTGCTGCGTGATGGTGTATTCAACCACTCCACTCGTCAACTAGTTCCACATAACCAGATCCGATGTAACGATGAAACGCCATAGGTCAATGATGTCTTGAACCGAGGACCTCCTGTACTGCTTATGAAAATATGAATGGTAGGCTAGTTCTACTGCATGTCCAAAGCTACAGCCAAGAGAGGTCATGAAAAAGATTTGTCCTGTGTTCAGTATATCCCTGCAACTGGTAACCTCATATGTCAGGTAACCAATACATGAACTCACATCATATCCCATAAATCATGGGATTCACTTGTTGTCAGCGTGTAGCATCAGAGATTGGCAACAGAGGTAAGAGGTGCACTGAGTGAAATTAGGAGAAATGCGTGTAGAAAATTATTAATCAGCAACCAGTCTCTAAAGGGTATCTAAAGTCCAGTCATAAATGGGCCATGTCACTATTTCGGTAAGTTTCCCTTGACAGAAAATCCTAGCTTGGTCAACTGACCCAAAGGAACAGACAACTAACCACAGCTAAGGGTCAAGGTTTTAGAAATACAGAGGTCAACAACAGTGACCTTTATACATCTTTTACAGGAACCCAACAATAGAGCTTTTCAAAAAATTACTGTTTATCCCGCTGATTGTTAAATTTCTCACAAGACCAAACATTCCACTCATGGATGAAGCACGTAAAAATGAAACAGTCAGTGCTTGTAGTTGTAGTAATAATAATAATAATAATAATAATAATAATAATAATAATAATAATAATAATAATAATAATAATAATAATAATAATAATAATAATAATAATACATTTTATTTGCATAGCACTTTTCTGGGCACTCAAAGACAATTTACATGCAAACCCTAAAAACAAAAACAGTCAAATTAAATAGAGCAGGTAAGAAAAGAAAAAAAAAAGCATACATCAGTTAAACATTAAAAACGATTGTGAAGTCATGGAAGGAAGGACAAGTGTAAGAGACCAGAGTGGGTTTGATGGCGGTTGAATACTTATGGTCAGACTTCTGGGTCAGAGCGTCTCAGAACTGACATGAACCAGCAGCAGTGTGATGGGGTTTGTGCTACAGCAAGTCTGATCCACAGCAGTTACAACACACAATTTACAGGACTTGAAGGATCTGCTGCTAACGTGTTGGTGTGTGATAGCACAGGTCTCATCAAGTCCAGGCCTCAGCTGGTCTGAGCTGCTTTAGTGGCTCACAGAGGACCAAAATGGTCAAAATGCTTAGACTCATAAGTGTAGCATTTCAGTTCTTTTCATTTCCAACCATGAAGGTTGACATGCTGTTTCAAAATCATATCCGTGATGCTAGGATTAAAACTCTGGAGGAGACACTTAATTATGTAATAGAAATAATCAACCTGAGCTTCAACACACTGGAATCAGATGATATAGTGTAGGCTCCAAACATATGTAACGGCAGAAAGTTAATCCCTCCCAGTCATGAGAATCCTTCATAGCTCGTTGAAAACATAGTGAACAATCCTTAGTATTCTCAATATTAGCTACAACCCAGTACTTAAAAAAGTTACAATTATAATGCAACAAAACAGATATACAAATAACCAATGGGATTGTAAATTCTGGTGAAAATAGATTTTATTCTTCAAGCAAGAAATAGGAGCATGTTTCATTTAATTGGGAACAATGAGTGCCTTTTTGAGCTAGAACCTTGCAGCTGTACTGCAAATATATCACACTGGCTCCAGCTTTAGGCCAGTCGAGTCCATTTGGTTATGACCTATCTAATCACCTCTCGGCCTTTCCCATAACAGCAGTGTGCTCACTGTCAAGAACCTCTAGAATTTTGTGATGGGGTCTCAGTCTGAAGTAGATCTGCAGAAAGCCTCCCCATAGGGAAACAGATGTCCTTGTGTGGGAGGAGCAGAAGCGCCACAAGCAACCAGAGAGAACCTTAAATTAACTCAGCTTGGTCGGGGATGACACTTTTGATTACCTTTCTGTTTTGGCCTGAGAGAATCATTGTCCAGAGTAGTGAAAGATTTAGTGAAATTCAGGGAAAAGGAAGCTGGTATCAGTAGGGCCACTTTTACACCTCACCTTTATCACCTCGGTGAATCACAGACACTAGTTAAACTTGTACTTTCAGTGTGTGCAGTTCACTCTCTTCTTTGGTGTTTTCTTAAGTTTTTGAAGTCCAAATGACAGGCTGTGCCGTATCTTTTACCCAATGCCTTCTGCGACATGATTCTCAACAGGATAGACAGCAGGCTTGTGCAGCGTCTATTGTCTTCCCCATATCAATAGGAATAATAATGTATGACAACATAGTATCCTGAAGTGGTCTTGTGACCTGTGGCCAGATTTTTAATCTCCAAAAAAATCTTCTGTTGTAATAAATTCATTTTATTTTCAAATTTCCTTTTCCATGACATGAGTTTATTACTCCGCCAAGGAACGCGGTGGAGTAATGTGACGATTGTTGTGCGTTTGTCCTTCTGTGATTCTGTCTGTCTGTGCACAACATTACTCAAAAATGGACAAACAGATTTCTGTATCATTGTAAGATAGCAGCACGACGTCACTGTAACTATGACAACAAGTGAACACCACGTCAGCTGCCTGCTGACAATCACATGATTGTGATCCTACTACAAATCCACCGCTGAGGACTAATCAGGACTTATCCTTCAGAAATGATCCAAGGAACAACTGATTAAATTGTGGGGGTGTTTCTGAGTCCCATCAATTCCTGCCACCTGCTACATATTCAGGTTATCCATAACGTACACATGCATAACACACGCCTGTGCTCAGCGCAAGGTCATTTTTTTATTAAAGATTTCATCTTTCGGAAATGATACAATGACTGAGCAGCGTTGGCTGAGGACTGCTCTCTCTGTGTGCTTTTCTTGTTGCAGATTGCTATTCATAAACTCTTCAACCTGAACACATGAAGTGAAACAGACTTATGGAATACACAAGAATATACAAAAGAGCAACAAGAAAAAGGAAAGACCTGAACTCTTGACACATAATTTGAGAAGGCCGAGTGCCTCTGTTATGCTGTTGTGGGGTAATTTGCTGACATAGTTTGGTTCCTCTTGTCCCCTTAAAGGGAAGGGTCACTGTAAACCAACACAGCTTTGTTCTGAGTCATTATGCTGGGGTGACACATTTAATCCTGAGGGGAGTGGTCTTTTCCAGGATCACAGGGTAGGAATGGTGTGATGAAAATGATGTCAACCATAGACTATGGCCCTCACTGTCACCAGATCTTAACCTGATCGAACATTTAAGGGAGAATTTGAACCCATGTGTTAAAAGGCGCTCTCCAAAGCAGCAAATTAGTGAATATCTTTGGAAACATCATCCCATTAATAGAGTGATTTAACTGAGTGATAACTCTGTGGTGAAGGACTGCTATTTGACAGTAATTGTAGCTAACAGGTGCAAAGGGTTTTAAGGTACCTTGACTACCTGTCTTGAGCTGTGTGTCTTACAGCTGCTGCTACTGCTGATACTGCTCCCTGTGTTAATAAGCAGGACAGTGTGAAGTAGTCTGTGGCCGAAACACTGTTTTAACTCATGAACGGCTATTTCTCCTAATTTTTCCACAACTCTCTTCATGTCCCCGATGTACTACATGATGTAGACACTAATCTAAGTCTTTGAATCAATACCAAGGCACACTGAAACCCCTAGTTCCATGGTGTGGCCCAACGGCTTACTAAGAAGCTGCATGTTGATTTGCTCTCTAATTTGCCACCATCTCATGTCAGGTTAAAAGTAGTTTTATGGGTGTTTTAACTGAACAATACAGAGTGATAATATTGCCTTATTAAGTCCTTAATATAGGCCAGACTAAATGTCATGGACCATGTTTCATTTACCTTTGATATCATTCCAGAACTGGAGGACATTTTACGTCCCACCCATCAAATTTCAAATAATCCATGTAGAAAATCCTAAAATGTGCAATTGTTGTGTGAATGTACTTGTGCTAAGACCAAATATAAATAAATAATTAAATGAATGAATAAAAACTAGGAGAAAAGAATGTTTGAAAAATAGTTTTTTTAAAATATCAAGTCTGGAGTTCCCTCTAAAATGCCATTTTTATCTTATCCCACCCCCTGATGATAGAGCCTAATGATAGAGACACAATGAAAAGAAAACTGTCTATTTTTATGGCAATATACAAAACTCTTCAGGAATAAAGACTAGCTGTAGGAAACCTTCCTCCTTCAGAGGGCTTCAGATGCCACTATAGAAACCACTAGCA
This sequence comes from Amphiprion ocellaris, assembly GCF_022539595.1. Classification (NCBI taxonomy): domain Eukaryota; kingdom Metazoa; phylum Chordata; class Actinopteri; family Pomacentridae; genus Amphiprion; species Amphiprion ocellaris. Next base: position 764,632 of record NC_072787.1, on the reverse strand, counting down.
GCATAAAGCTCCAGCTTATTTTATTCCCTCCTCAGTAATATACAGCAGACAGACTAAATATATAACAAATACGTGAAACGAAGCAGTGCTGCTCTCCCAGTAAATGCCATTTTCACTCAAGGATCATGCGCAACATTCTGCTGAAAGATGGAGAATGTCACATTTCCTCCCTACACTAAATTATCCATGAACTCTTAATGAATAACACACAGCTGTGAGGTTCTGGAAGCAACTATATTTGCCTTTTTTGAGGAAAAGTTCAGAAATCAAACAGTGACAGTAGGGTTTGTGTTTAGTCTGGACAATCGAAACCATAAAGAATGTGACAGAATGATGCACTTTAAAAGGAGGAAGTGCATAAAAAAGATGAACAGCTCTAGAATGGAGATTAAAGATGTATTCAGGTTTGTCACTACTGTCAGTAATTTGATTACTGTGCAGTTTGCAGCTTTCCAGACAGCATGGCAATGGTGCTGAGCAAAGACATCGTAGCAGAGATCGTAGCAACCCAAGACATCTGGAAAGGCCATGGTGGAACAAACTAAATCTAATGAAGCCACATTTGCATGTATCCTAATGAAACACTGGGTTTCATCCATTTGACTGTTAAAAAATGAACAACATATATTTTATTATAGACCGCCCTCCATAGCCATGGTTGATTACAATCAGTACAAAATGTCAAAAGCAGCAAAACACAAGAGAGCTTGTGTTCTGTGCTGCAGGAGAATCTCTGTCTACTGTAAGGCCTGTCAACTAATTGATCAAAATGCTGTCTGATTCAGAGTCGGCATGAATTTTATCAGTAACAGCTGCAGTTCTTGTAAACACTGCAGTAAACAGAGGCAGTAATTCTCAAGGCAAAGCTGTGATCTGACAAGCCTTGATCATCCACCCACTGCCCTCCACCACCATCACCACCTGCTGCATTCAGAGGTCTGACTATTAGAAATGACACATTTATTTATTTTTTTGACATCTTGACTAAATGCAAAGTTTAGATCCACTTGTAAAGAACATAATGTCATGGCTGTCTTGATTTTCCAGTTATTTCTACAACTCTGATTTTTCTCTGATAGAGTGATTGGAACAGATACTTCTTTGTCACAAAAAACATTCCTGAAGTTTGGTTCTTTTATGACTTTATTATGGGTTAACAGAAAAAGTGAGCAGCATATATACATTCACTAACCACTGCATTAGGACCACCGTAGTGGACTAGGTAGGACCACCAGTTGCTGCTGTTGATGTCATGGATCTCACACGTGTCTGAGATTTAGCTCCATGTTGATATGATTCATCACATTATTTCTGCAGGTTGTCACATTCATCTCACCGATCTCCTGCTCTCTTCCTGTGTGGCTGTATGCTGTGGCATTCAAACCATTATTTATTGATATAAATGTGGTCTACCGCATCAAACACGCCCTCAGAAGCAGCCTGGACTCTTGACACAAAGCAGGTTAGGCTCATGGGTTCAGGCTGTTAAAATGGAATTCTGAGTTCACCATGTGCAGCCTCAGCAGAAACTTGGATTCCTCAGAGCTGGCTTCATCTGCCCAGATGCATGGTCTCTGTCCACTGCAGCCTCGGGTTTCTCTTCTTGTCAGGCAGTAGTGTGTTCTTATAGCCCATCAAGGTCTGACATGTGATGCATTCTGGATCAGACCATGATAATTTAATCTATTTCACCGCTACCACGTGACTGGGAGATGGGCTTATTGCATCCTAATTATGTGCTCAGAGAGTATATGTGTCTGTTTTCACATTCCTCACCTTAAATCTCAATCTCAGCCTGAGAATGTCCAACATATTTTTGGACTCTAGATCTCAGAATGATAAAAATGTTGAAAGCCAATATAAATTGTTGTTCTTTTTTTCTCTTAAAATGCCTGGAAAGGCTGAGAATCCCTGCTTTAGAGGAAAAATACCATGATAGCCTTTAAGATCCAGTGAAAACAGCTACCCACAAACTTATTCGCTTTTTATTTATTATTATATTATTGATTATATTATTTATATTTTTTATTCCATGCAAGCTAAATCAACTTGCTATTACAGTCCTGTTAAGGTGGCAGACTTGTGTCAGATGGATTAACAACATACACTAAATGCAAAAAGTCACAGCAGGAGAGTAATAAAGTTAGCTGTGCAATTGTTGCAGTGATCAGTATTGTTATTTTAAAAGCTTATAACATGTTTGCTTGTCTGTGGAACATACTGCATGTTCACATGTCTCCACAAAGAATCAACACCAACTCTGCACTTCTCCTCAACTTCACAGGACTTTTTAACCTCTCTCAGGTCTTCACATTGGTAAACGGCCTAACAGCCTCTCATCGGCTTCATTTTGAGTGATCCAGTTCTAAGAAAACACTTTGCACTACATGCACAATATATTTGCTACATTTTAAGATGGTAATTTGTCGGTTTTGTGTTACCAGCCTTTATCACTGCTCCCCAGAGGCCAAAAATAGAGGAGCATTGCTTTAATTTAATGCAACAGATCATTTTCATCATGTACACAAATGAATGGAAACCAATGACACCAAAATACAAAAGTATGGAACTGTATAAAGCATGTGTGAAGTTGTGTGTAGTTAGTTAATGACTAAAAATATACAAACAATTACCAATACCATTCACTTCATACAGCATCAGGACTGACCACAGCACATATCACTGGATCAAAACCACTAACAGCAACAATTTTATTCAACTCTTTTAAGATATTCCATATCAGTCCTCCATTTGTAACTCAGCTGGTTTATTAAACTACACAGGAGGCAAAGACAAACTCAGAATTAGATGAGAGGATTACACTACAACATCTGTCAGATTAGTGGATTCAGGCTTTGGGTTTAAAACAAACAAAAAAGACCCCAATCAGTAGACAAGCAGTGCATCATGCACCCATTGCCAAGCATATAGTATCTTACACCCGTTATTCTCCCCAGAGACTCAAACATCAGATCGCTATTAATGATCTGTTTCCATCTGGTTGTGGCTCATTAGTCTGGATGCGTCCCACCACAGAGTAAACTGTCATCTGATGTGGCCTACCCTGCAGCATGCAGCTCTGGGAACTGACAGCTAGTCCAGTCTGGCTCCTGTAGTCCTCTTATCTCTGCTACTGCTGTCATCAGGAGGTGGAGGAGGGGGATGGAGGGAGACAGCTCAGCACAGAGTCCATGGAGGATGGGACAAACTCCCTGGTGAGTCAGTCAGACAAAGCAGGCTCCAAAAAGTTGGACAGTAACTTAATTAGTGACTTATTAAATTATAGTCCAAGGCAATTGATATTCTGCCCTGCAGCTAATGCAATCATATTTTGCATTTCATTTTTTTCTTCCACCAGCAGCTTGACTTTTGCTTGGTTCAATTATTTTCACTCTTCCTGTCGTTGGTGGTAATGAACCTCTACCGGGTTTCCTTGTAGTGTCGTTTCATTCTTCTGTTTTATGTCTTGTCCAATTATTTGCCGTCATTCTGCTTTCTCAAAACTTTCATAGAATCTTCAACGTATTCAAGTGGTTCATTATCTGTGACTCATTTGCATGATGACTTTCATAAGCAACGAGCACATGTACATACAGAGATGCGCAGGATAAACAGAAACTCTTCTAGTGAGGAAAGCATGAGGTAACATTTTGTTTGCAAAGAGGAAAATTCTCACTAGATAACTGAAAACTTGAACCTGCAGGTGGCTCTGTATGGACAGGAGGATGTCTAGAATCATTAAGGTTCATCTTCTGGAGATCAGAAATGTGTGTACAGTTGATTCAGTTGTTGTCTTGCTGTTTCTGAACCTGGACAGACTGATATTGTAATCTCTCATCCAAACCACAACATATAATTGCTGAACTTTTTGTAACATAGCTGACATTTTTGCTGTTTTCAGCCCTAAAATCAACATGGCTGCCTGTAACCAAACACCACATGGCATTTTTAGAGAAAGATTCTTCTAAATATTATATATACAATTGAATAAAATTGAAATTGAAAGTTATTTATAAAGATATTGTAATAAACCTGTTGACATGCGGTAAATCCACACTTGACTCACACACGACTTTATATTAAATAGCTCAATTTGTAAAGCCATGATCATAATGAATATAAAAAAAATTAAAACTTTAAAAAAAAAAGTTAAAAAATGTTTATTTTTAATAAAAACATATGCAAGATATATCCCATGGACTTCAAACATGTCTCAATTATATACATTATATACAACATACAATACCTTATAGCACTTTATTTTAAGGCATCAAATTAAAGCATATCACAAATAAGGGCTGTACAATCATAGAAAAAATAATTAAACTATGATATTTAATTTTCGTGTGATATGAAACAATACAGAAATTTTCACCTAACGATTTAAACAACAGTGTTTGGAAAGAATGAAGAAGTCAAGAATGATTGGGGCCATCATAGAAAAAAATTAAACAAAGAAAAAAATCAGAAAAATAAAAATCTGCACTGTTTTGTTGAAGAAGAATCATTTGGAACATTTCTCACATGATGTAAAAATGTGGCAAAGATGTAGGTTCAACTCATCACACAGAATTGTATGGTGCTGACATTAAATGGTTTAGTGGTTTTCACCATGTGATGCATGATTATGGCTGAAATGAAGACCAAGATTATTTTGATCAACACTGATAAAGATATGCATATTTATCACAGTTATTCATTCATTTTAGAAACCTTTTTTTGTATCGACCACTGCTTTCTCTTCATGTTGTGTTACATTCCTGCTAATGTATAAATATGTCTTTAAATAAGATTCTTTTTTGTTTAAATTCAGAGCATCTGCTTGTTGATTCTTACTACAATTGATCAAAGTTTGCCTCAGGCATTTGATGGAAGATGCTTAATAGGTGGTTGTGCACAGACGAGCCTTTGTCTCCACTCAGTTACTGCAGCACAACAACTCAGACATGTATATGACCAAAACTAGTTTCAGAGGACTGACGTAAAACACTTGAATGTCAGATTTACACAGCTGAAGCAAGTTATTTTATCTACATGGGCTTATCTGTGAGTGCAGCATTTGAAATGCCAGAATCACAGTAGATCATGTCCATTTATTTAAAAATCAAAAATGTGTTTGTAGGTAATTTTCAATTAATTGTGCAGTGCTACAACTGAAATTGTGTCTCCCTTTACACAATCAAATCAACCTTTTCAATGTTTCTCTCCTTGCAGTCACTCATTTTGCTCTGCACTTGTGGAGCCTGCATGTCAAGAAACTCTGTGTTTGTAAATGAAGTTTAAATAGAACTCAAAGAACCCTTAGATCGGACTGATATTCTATCACACACACTTCTAGCAGGTTAGTCATGGAGGAGCAGAAACATACAACTTTCTCTGTTGGATTATTGAACAATAAAAGCTGTAACACGATGTTTTCTAGTTATTTTGTCCTACTTCACCACACAGATGTTCCTGTTATGCGTGCACACGTTGCATAGCCGATGCATAAATTATATATTGTACAGCATCACCACAAATCAAACTCTTCACCTCAGAGTAAGTTATCCTTCATGTTTACAGTCAAAACATGCCACCACACTGCTGAACACTAAAGTGTAATTTTGTGCCAGGGATACAAAGATGCTGTTATTAGTGACATGAAATGACAGTGTTTGCAATCAATAACTCATGTACACTTTTGAGAAGATCTACTATCCAAGTGTTATATATTCAGGAAGCATTCAAAAAGAAATGTGATCGCTGGTCGTTGAAGGAGCATGCTACCACCAGAAAAAAAGGTGCAAAAGTAAATGAGTAATAATAAACAAACAGCTCTGCATCAGCACCAGATTAACCAGAAGCCTCTGGAAGTGGTCAGAACCAGATGCTGGAAGTAGAAGTGCACTTGTTTCTCCAAGATGCAAACATAAATAGCCTCTTAAGTCTGTCTCTTGTGATAATTGTGGCTCTTGTTATATGATGTTACATGAAAAATAGCGAACAGTCTCTGTCTTATGAAGGCAACAGGATGACAGCATATTGATTTCAGCATGTAGTCATAGAGATGGCAGACAGACAGACAGACAGACAGACAGACAGACAGACAGACAGACAGACAGAGGTTTTAAGGGTTAGGGTTAGTTACAGGTATATAGAGAGCATTTTAACCAGCTATGTTTACTGTGTACTCATATACTACCAGTCAAAAGTTTGGACACTCATTCTCATTTAATGTTTTTTCTTTTTTTCAGGACTATTTACATTGTAGATTCTCACTGAAGGCATCAAAACTATGAATGAACACATATAGAATTATGTAGTAAACAAAAAAGTGAAATAAGTCAAAACATGTTTTATATGTTAGATTCTTCAAAATAGTCACCCTTTGCTTTGATTACTGCTTTCCACACTCTTGGCATTCTCTGGATGAGCTGCATGAGGTAGAACCTGAAATGGTTCTCCAACAGTCTTGAAGGAGTTCCCAGAGATGCTGAGAACTTGTTGGTCCTTTTGCCTTCACTCTGTGGTCCATCTCATTCCAAACATCTAGACTGGGTTTAGGTCAGGTGACTGTGGAGGCCAGGTCATCTGACCTAAGCAGCCTTCCATCATCTCCTTCTTGGTCAGATAGTCCTTCTACAGTCTGGAGGTGTGTTTGGGGTCATTGTCCCGTTGGAAATTAAATGATGGTCCAACTAAACGCAAACCGGATGGGATGTCATGTTGCTGCTGGATACTGTGGTAGTCATGCTGGTTCAGGGTTCCTTCAGTTTGGAATAAATCCCCAACAGTGTCACCAGCAAAGCACCTGCACACCATCACACCTCCTCCTCCATGCTTCATGGTGGGAACCATGCATGTAGAGACCATCCCTTCATCTTTTCTGGTTGCACAAAGACACGGCAGGTGGAGCCAAAGATCTCAAATTTGGACTCATCAGACCAAAGCACAGATTTCCACTGGTCTAATATTCATTCATGGTGTTTTTTGGCCCAAACTAATCTCTTCTGCTTGTTGCTTTTCCTTAGTGTTATGAGCTTGTGTGGTGTCTTGCTCAATTTTGGTGGCCATATGTTTGTGAGGGGACTTTTTAATTCATGAGTGACCACAGTGAAGGAAATAATGCTTAAAACACATTGATCAGTTCACTTGAGTTTTGTGTCTTATATTTTTGGCCATTTCAAACTTGTTTTATGGCTTTGTGACTGCAAATTTGTGTTGTTTTGCTGTTTTTCCATATGTGTCAATGTGATCAGTGTTGGGACACTGGTTGATTAGGCTGAGTGGCTACAGCTGCTGCATCCAACACACCTGCTGCAGTGATTGGTGACACTCCTTTAAAAGACAGACTCTTGAGCTGTTCAGATGGGCTCCGACTTCAGAGAACTGCACATCATATTTCTCTGTTCGTTTGCAGGTGTCAAATAGCTCTCTTGTGAGAAATAAAGCCCCTTTGAATTGTGTTTACACCCTAAGCACATTTATTTCACCCTCCCCTCCTTTTGTTTGGTTTTGTTTATTATAATTCTTCCAGCCATTTTGGCTGGCTTAGTGGGTGATAGAGGCAATCTACCTCTATCACCTTTCCAAACCCATTTTGTGACCTTTTGTTTGGTTTATTTGTGTTGGGGTTCTTTGTTTTGTTACGGTTTTCCTTTTGATACTTTAATAAAGTTTGGGGTTCTGGGTATTTTCCTGGGGTCCCGCTTAGGAAACGTAACATTAGTAGTAGTTTCTTAGCAGCTATGTGACCATAAAGGCCTGATTGGTTCAGTCTCCTCTGAACAGCTGATGTAGAGATGTGTCTGCTACTAGAACTCTGTGTGGCATTTATCTGGGCTCTAATCTGAGCTCTAATCTGAGCTGCTGTTAACTTTCCATTTCTGAGGCTGGAGACTCAGATGAACTTATCCTCAGCAGCAGAGGAGACTCCTGGTCTTCTTTTCCTGGGGAGGTCCTCATGGAGCCAGTTTGGTCATAGAGCTTGATGGTTTTTGCAATCGCACTTGGGGACACATTCAAAGTTTGTGCAGTTTTCCGGACTGACTGACCTTCAGTTCTTAAAGTATTGCTTGACTGTCAATTCGCTTTACTTAGCTGATTGCTTCTTGCCATAATATGGATTCTAACAGTTGTCAAATAGGGCTGTCAACTGTGGACCAACCTGACTTCTGCACAACACAACTGATGGTCCCAACTCCATTAAGAAGAAGAAATTCCACAGATTAACCTTGACAAGTCACACCTGTGAAGTGAAAACCATTTCAGGTTCTACCTCATGAAGCTCATCCAGAGAATGCCAAGGGTTTGCAAAGCAAATCTAAAATCTAAAACATATTTGGAGTTATTTCACAGTTGTTTGCTACATAATTCCATATATCTTACTTCATAGTTTTGATGTATTCAGTATGTATGAACAATGTAGAAAGTCGTAAAAATAAAGAACAAAAGACATTAAATAAGAAGGGGTATTTTGACTGTTGGTGTCTCTTTGAACTTCTCTCTGAATTTTTTCTTTTTAAAAGCCTAAAGAAAACATTGTGTGCCAACATACTGCTCATTATACAGTGGTAGTGACTTCCTGATGCTTTCAAACCGGTTAAGATCACATTAAGTTTAAAATAACAGACCTGAAAAAGACTCAGGACTTGTTCGAGCTCATTCGTGGAGAAGGATTGTTTGATTCAATCTCAGGCTTATCTGCACTTTTGGACTTGCAGTGGATTTCACAGGCTTGTCTGCATTTATTTACATTAAGGCTGGGCATGGTGTATCAAATTATTTGATCATTTTAACATTTCATGCAACTGTAACTAAAGGCTACCGAAATGAGCTTTGTGAGGTTTTGTTTTTTGCAGGTTGAGGGTTCTGGGTTTGAATCTTCAGGTTGGCTTTGGTCTTTCTGTGTGGAGTTTGCATGTTCTCCCAGTGCCTGCCTTCTTGGTGATTTTAAACTGGCCATAGGTGTGTGTGTGTTAGCATGCATGGTTGTCTGCCTCTCTGTGTTAGCCCTGTGATGGACTGTTGACCTGACTTTCAGCTTGTGTCAGCTGGGAAAGACCCCAGCCCCTGTGACCCTCCTCAGCATAAACCAGTTATAGAAAATGGATGCATGGATGGATTAAAAAACAACACTGAAACAGCTCAATGCATTAAACATGTGGTTTTGCATGTTAATTATGTGGAGATACATATCAATATTAAATGAAAAACATATTAATATTATGATTCTTTTTTGTGTGCGTGTGTGTATCTGTTGTGATGAGGAAAAGGTGTTGCATTTTCTTCAATTTTATCGTCAAGCCATCTATTTGTTTCTTATGAATTTTCACTTGTTAAGCGTAATTCAAAACAATACAAAAACCTTGTTTGCTTTTAATATTGTTTAGTAGCGCTGCTGCTGCTCTGCACCCAGAGGAAGTCCAGGCAGACATGGGAAGAGCATGCAAGTCTCACACTGACCAGAGCAGCCATTAAAGCAGCCTCTGAGCCCTGACGATGCTTGAAAGGCTGTTCCTTTATTCTGTGAGGTACCAGTGCTAACCACTGTACCACCATGTCACCCTGTTTACCCTTCATTTGTTCCATTTTTGGCCATCTGGAGTCTGTATCCACAGGCTACCTCTATGTTTATTCAGATCAACATCCATATGTTCAACAATCATGTTCCTGTTTCTTTATCTGAGTACGTGCAAACAAGGTGAGAGAGAAATATTATTTACATCAGAAGGTAAACTAATATATTACTGGGAAGTAACATGGATGTATTATGTTGTGTCCCTGAAAGTGGCTATTCTGCACAGCCAGAGCAATGCGATAAATACTCACTAGACTAGAGCACCAAAAGGGGATTATTGTACCCATGACAAGAAATACTTCCCACATATGCAGTCATCTCACAGCCCCTTTCATTCATCTTTGGGTGTGCCTGTCCATGGAAGAGAAACTGCTGGTGTAAATTTAGTAATCCACAGGATGTGGTGTGTACTTTATATGCAGAATGAACAAAGATATGTAAAAAAAACAAACAAAAATACAATAACAAAGAATAGTAACTAGCTGATTTGTCTTTTTCCCTGAACAGCTGATATATTTTGTTTCGGTTTTTGCAAAGGTCAAACTGTATCTACCTTATTCATAGCTAACAGAAGGTATTTTGTAGCTGTAGGACAGCCAGTGGCGTGAAGCCTCGCTGCAGTCCACAGATGAGCTGAAACTACTTTGCTGGCCTTGGGCTGCTTCATACCACCAGGCTTTCAACCTACTAATGATTCATGCTTCCTTCACAGCTCTGAACAGGAAAGGAAATTGCCTTGGTGTACATCAACATTCATATTCTATTATGTTCTAATTTTAACGAGATGAGCTATAGACCTTAGGGCCAGCGGCTAATCAGGTCGATGATTAACCACAAACAGTCCTGCAACCATTCTGCAATATGTTGTCATTCATGTTTCAATGAGTTCATGAAGTCACAGAAGGTCTGATTAGTTTGAACTGAGCACTGTGTATTCTCAGACTGTCTGAGCAGGAACGTGATGTTTCAGCACTTAACACAGACTAGTGACCCAAAATGGATTAATAATATAACAATACTCGTGCAGATTTGTAATATTACACATGAAAGGCCCACAGTATCCCAAAAACTCAAAACTAAGCATAAGCTATCCAAAGACGAAGTATTATGATTATCCATTTTACTGTAACAGCATTTGGTTAAGGTTAAAGGTACAATATGCAAGATTTTAAACAAAAATATGGCATTAATATATGGTAGCAAACAACTACCTGTTACTGAAAAAGATATAGTGCATTGATGCTGTCTTTAGCAAAGCGTAAAATCACTCCCTCTGTGTGTGTTGTAATCCTGTTCTATGTTGTGGCTGGTGGTCAACATGTACATGGGCACATGATAGTGCATGTAAGTCCCTCCCCTTGGAACTGTTAGCCCTTCCTGTGCTCATAGACACATTAAGATTGAACTCCCACACTGTACTGTCAAAGCAAAGGTGCAATTTAGCCAGCGGAGGAGAAAACAACCTGGATAAGAGACATAAAACAAGTTCACGTGTGATGATAGGATCTTGGTGCCCATAGGCAGTGCAGACGTAATCAGGGAACATGGGGAGCAGAGACAGTGTGCTCGTCCGACATACAATCAGTACAGTTTCAATATGGCAGTCGCGATAACTGTGACCAGTTCAGTATTTGACCAAATCTGAAATACCGTCACAATCTCCCCTGTGGTTCCTGAGTTATGATGATGAATAATGATCAGAAACTTCTTTTGACACGTCACAGTGACCTTGAACCTGCATCCTTGAGTCCAGATCTACTGAAATTCCACCAAGATGTTCACATGTATGGGACAAACAGGAAGGACAACAACATCTTACATCCTTATGACTTCTGTGTGATATATTCCAGGATTGGAAAAAAAAAAATGTCATTGAAAGCAAAAAAAATGGCAACACAAATCATTACATCTGCTTCTGCTATATGGTATAATATGCAATACATGTTTGTGTGTTTTTCTATGATTAATTACTGTAAATGCCTCTAAATTGTTTGCATTCATAATGATGTCAAGTAAAACTTTAAAATAACTTGTAATACAAATAGTAAAAGATGCATAGTAAGACAAATTAGATAAAACAATAGAAAAAATATAACTAAATGAAGATCCATATAGGAGAGATAATTCCGGTAAAACAGGTATAAATAAAAACTAAAGAATTCATGATCATGGGCTTAAACTGACCATGCATTAACAAACAATACATTTTTAGTGTGCTTTGTAGAGAGTACTTGGTGGTGGAGCATAGAAACTAAAAACAGATGAAATATGCCCATCTCTCTCAGAGAGAAGACAACTCAGCTTTCTCATTGAAGACACAATGGTCACATGACATACTACAAACTTCCCCAAAGTTGAGAACCAGTATCACAATCTGTTCAGCTTCTACACCTTAAACAGAATCAGGTTGCAGTGGCAGCAGGCCAGCCATGTTAGTCTAGATCTCAAAGCTATCCAGCATCTCCTGGAGGATCCTGAGGCATCCCCATTCCTAGATGTGACAGATAATTGTCTCCAGTGTGTTCTCACTCTACCCCAGGGTGTTCTACCAGTTTAACATGCCCAACATTCCCAAGATGAAAGCACCCTAGAGGATCTTGATCAGATCCCCAGACTGCAACTAGTTTATTTCAACACAGAGAACAAAGCTTTACCCAGAGCTCCTTCCAGGTATCTGAGCTCCTTCCCCTGTCTTTCAGGCTAAGCTAATAAGACACAATATGTAAATACATTTTTTTTAATTTGCTGGAAGGAGCTAAAACTGATATCTATAGAGTAGGATCCAAACCAAGCTAATTTCTCAAATGTTCTACTATTCTTTTGAAAATAATCAACACCAAATGCAACACTTCTGAAACTCTTGTGAAGACATGCTGTCAGAGAGCTATAGCTGAACAACAGCACACAGCCACGTACAAACACACACTCCTGTTCACCTGTTTCTGTCACCAGATTTGGTACACCTTTCACTTCTGATTTAGTCCCAGCAGCTTTAATATGGCTTCCATTAGCACCTGTGGACTGCCTTTCCCTTTTAATATCTCAGTGCAGCAGAATGGTCAGATCATCCGTTCAAAGTGACCCCTATCGCTGCAGTTTTTCCCCCCTCTACCTATCACATTGATGAGAATTAGATGCCACTCCTCCAGCCGCGCCTGTCTCCTCTTTAATTGGCATTTGATATTCTGTGGTTGTCATTTCAAGAGGGAGAACAAGGGGTTGCCATTCATCGCAGCTCCTGTAAAGGGAGGGGGCTAAGTGTCACTCAGTCTGATGGCTCTGTAATGTGTTTTGGGTTACAGACACTCCTCAGCCACCTGTCAGTTAGCTGAGCCCTCCATCTTTTCCCTTATTCAGGGGACTGAGATTTCATTTAGCCACCCCGTCCATCAGCAAAATGCTGTCCTCTTAAACCTTTCACTTACAAGCCAACTGGTTTTCCTGCACGTCCAAAGGTATAAGCAGAAATTTCTGAAACATTCTCACCCCCGCCTCCGCCCTACACACCACACCACTGCCAACACCGTTTGGATATTACATCAAAGATAAACTTAGAGTAAACTTTATGTTTTCAAGAGCAAGTGAAAGTCCTCATTGCACACAGAGTTCTGTTTTAGGAAGCCAATGGGAGGAGGGGGTAAATGACTGAAAAATGAGCCTGTGTGCTGTTTTTACTGCTGTGCAGTTTTTAATGCCACAAGATGGTCATTTGGAAATTACATTCTGCGAAAATGCAGTGTGAATCCAAATTAAACAGTGAGTAAATGTGTCATCTTCTCCCTCCATCGAAGCTCAGAGTGATGTTGCCCACTCTTCGAGGCAGACTGCTAAACAGCCACTTGAGCTCTGCTTGAGCTATCAAGCAATTTTATGCAGTAAAATGGGCTATGGAAAGCTTCCACGTGGCCATAGTTTGTCCATATTTGCATTAGTTGTTCCAACATTATATACATCTGTCTTGAATTAAAAGGCAGTCTGGGCAAGTTCATCTACATAATGTTATTTATTGTCCTTCTCTTTAGCTTCAAGGACTTCCAGGGCCATCTAGCTGCACATCATATGCAAATAAATTACAGTGAAGCATAGGAAATCTGTAAATATGCCAAAGGTAAGAGCTTTCACTTGAGTCTCAGCTGTAAGCCTACATTGTTTCATCTAAATTGTTCTTTCCGTTTCTAGATGTTGCAGCAGAATTCTGTGTACTGCATATAACATGTACTTAGGCCCGTTATGTAGGGATTGCTACCTCTAGACCTTGTTGCTATGTCAACTTAGTGTAATTATCTTATTATGTCTAGGTAATGATCCTTGCCTGAGATAGCAATTTAATTATGACATTGTGGAAAGTTCAGATGCAAACAAGGAGCCTTGAGCATTTAAATTGAATGTTTGTGTAGTTCTAATAGCTCCTTGAGGGAGGAGGAGGAGGTTGAGGCAGTGGAGGGAGCAGTAGCAGTAGGTGGTGATGGTGTGATCTATACCAGCAAAATCAAAGTGTCAGATGATAATATACACCTGCATGGATATGACAATATAAGACTTCAGCAAGTCTTGACTCCCTGCTGAGAGTCATATCAAAACAATGACTGACAGCACTTTGCACATTCAAATCATGTAAGAAACACTGGTCATGAAAAGTTAAGATTATAATATAGCCCTAAAGCTCTAAATGACTCACAAACGTTGATCAGAATATTAAGCTTTCTGCCCAGGCTGCTGCATCAGACCTTCCATATCACCCCTCTCACTGCTGTTATTGACGACGTAATCCTCGAATCCAGTTTTTGTTGGGTATATTTGGCTGCATCTGTTGGGCTGACACATCCCTTTAGGTTGCCAGGTTTACATGTGTTGAACTACATCCTCTAATAATGTTTAATAATGTTTCAAAAACAAATGTAACTTGGTACATATCTGTTGTTTGAACTGATCCACACAACACTATTTCAGTGAGTCCTGCTCATGGATATGTTCATGCACAAGCCAATTGGAGATGCGGGGGAAATGGAGATGGGCAGGAAAGAGGTCTAGATATACTTACTAGATAAATATCAGCAATCTGAGTCTGATTTGAGAGAAACAAAATCACAGCCTTTACCCTTAAAATGTGTGACCAGAGTTATGCCTTAAAATGCCTTTAAAATAATGCCTCTTATTTATTCTTTCTCATCGTTTGTAATGTAGCTGATATGCACACTCATAACACTAATAATGTTCATTTTCATTCATACATGTTATTTTTTTGTGATCCTTTAGTGACACCAGAGAACATACATTGAAAAGCCAACACAGTAAAACAGCTCAAGTAAGAAACGTTGATTATCCCACAAGAATGCAGTAGTCACTTCCCATCTTCAGTATCTATGTTGGAGGCAGTCGAAATAATTCCGTATGAAAATATAAGTGACTTGATTTAAAAAAAAAAAAAAAAAAACAGACTGTTATGTCCAAATAAATGGGTTGGAGCATCCCCTAGTCACTACCAACAGTGGAGGAACAAACCGTGAAATGGTGACAGTGTGTTTGTGGCTCTTCTGGAACAAGTCTGATCCATGGTGGTTCCAACTCGCAATTGACAGGAATTAAAGGATCTACTGGTAATATCTTGGTGCCAGATACCACAGGACACCTTCAGATGTCTTGTAGAATCCAGGCCTTGGCTGATCATTGCTGTTTTGGCAGCACACAACAGTCTACTAGACAAAGGTCATAATGCTTTGGCTTATGGATGTGTATTTGTTCACAGCCAGTGTGATCCCAAACCACAACAGAACTGAATGGCAACAGTGGAAAACATTTTTTTCTTGTCATCATAATTAGGAGACCGTAACAAGTTTTACACAGTCATAGGTTTTGTATAAATTTTTTTTTTTCTATTCTCAAGCTTTGGTTTGCTTGAGCGTATTCTTATGGAGTTTTTATGAGCTTTCACTCCTCCCTCTCTGGCAGCACAGATCAGTCAATCACGAGGAGATCCTTTGATAGGGGTGCATGTCTCTCCCTGGCCAGGTATGGGTACAGACAGGAGAGAAATCACTTGGGGAGCTATAGGGAACCTTTTTGTTTCGTTTCCACCATGTTCCTGTCAGCAGTCAGCACTGTAAAAGAGCCCAACGGGACCTGTCAGCGTCTGTCAAAAAGTGCACACAGAAAAGAAGCCAATGCCTCACTCAGTTTAGCAGAGAAACTGAAGAAATACACACATTTGCACCATTAAACTCAAATGACTGCACCTTTCTGCAGGCCTGCACACACACACATACTGTATACACAGCACTTTCTCACACTAACAGTACTCAGCCAAGTGTTACACTTGCTTACCATGGGAGACAACACTGACAGTTTCAAACCAAGTGTGGAGTTTGACTCGTGAGAAAATCCTTGTTGTTTTAGGTTCATTACACTGCCATTCAATTTGTTTTGGAATTGATTTTATAATCATTTCAACTACATACAAGGCATTACATGGCAAAGTCCCCAAGTACCCCACACTATCCCTCATAATGTCTGCAATCATCACAACAGTGCCTTCTAATTATACACTCCAGCATGCCTGCAATTACGTTCACACTGAATGATTTCACACCTCGCAACTTACTTCTGATGCCAGCATTCAGTGCCAGTGCAGAAGGTAATGTGTTCTTAATGAAGAAATAAGAAACAACTGTTAAATATTAAAGTTTAAAACACTGTCATTCCCACTGAACATGCAGGGATTTAAAGAGTCGTATGATAACAAGACTCTCGTCTAGCTGTGGGGCTGAATCACCCCTGAGACTAAACTCCCATCAAACAACCTTGGGTACATTCCTATCAGGGATGGCTAATGGCTAATTCAACATGGTTTTAATGACACCGTTTTGATAAATATGAGGTACAGGGTCCAGAAAGGACAGCAGTACCAGTCTGTAGCTGACAATACAGAAGTGTCTTCTATCTTTCTAGTTTGTCTACTATTCCTATCATTATTCTTTCTCTTCTTATGGATCTAATGGATTTGACCTCATTTTACCAAACTTTTATTTTTAACATGACTTCAGATTACTGCAGAAGTACCCTCTGAGTGTACATGGTTTATAAAATCACATATGTACAAAAAGAATTTTAAAGCGTCATTAATATATTAATGTGACATGGATAGCAATTTGTATGTTTATAAGACCGCTACACACATCTGTAATCATTTATGTCTCCCAAAATGTAACTAGACACCATAACTGCATCCTCAGTTATGTTTTGAAGGAAACATAGACTCTGCCTGATGATGTTAGTTTGTAGTTATCACAAACACATTCCTAATCAGTACATGTTTGCCATTTATTTTAGTGTTCCTTGTCAGCCAAGCAATCACATATCAGCAGGACTTGTTACCCTGGTAACTCAAAAAATGGAGGAAAATGTTAACAGCAAATAAAAATATACTTGTTATATATGTGCTGTCCTCCCTTATATCCGTACACACACTTCATGGCTTTTCCAAACTAGAATTGTTTTCCACACTGTCACAGGAGAGAAAACACAAATGACTTCTCTTTCAAACCATATATGAGAACGCAGTTTAATTACAGAGGGACGTTCATTTTCTTCTTGGAAGGACACAATTATTGCAGTTCTGAAAAAAATAATAAAACTGACACAGAATGTCTCTGTGGAAGGTCACCAAATGTAATGTTATCATGATAATCAAATAGCATGCATCACTTAGGTTTTATGTAGCTGTCAGGGTGGTTGAGGGGTTAATTAAAGTGTTCTGTGTGCTATTTTTCCTTTCAGTGTTTCATTGTTTATTTATCTAAGTAATATGTGGAGCTGAAGTGGCTGCCAGGCTTTCACTCACTACTGCGAGGTTAGCACCACTGCTTTAGATCATTGCCCCTCTGCCAGGTCTGTTATGGCCTTTCCTTACATTTATATGTGTACAGTTTTTAGATTAGCAGAATGGACAGTGCTATGAACGCTTTTATAAAGTATTAGATGAGTATGCATGTATGTTTAATTAATTAATGTCCTGGAGCTGTGAGCCGTCGACCACCATGTTCCTAAGGTAATGTCATCATGCTCTAACCATGCTGTTTTATGTTGGTACTAGGAACATGGCAGAGGTTTTAAATATATTTCATCCTGTTCAACTGTTCACTCTCAAGGAAGCACTGTGTGCAGTTGGCCAGATCTTTTGGAATGTGAGTTTCTTTCGAAATTGTGCATTGTACATTTTGACATAGCAGTTGTGTGTCCATGATTAAGGAATATGTATTTGTTTGGTTTCCTTGGTTTTCTGTCAAATAGCCTGACCAGCTGATGTATTTCTCTTGTAAATGTACAAGCTACATTACTACCTTAATTAATGTCAGAATCATAACAAAACATATTGAAGTGATTGGAAAACTAGCCTTCAAATTCAACTTAGAAGTTGATCAGATGCCTCAACATTAAAGAAAAGCGACATGAGAAAAGCGATTTTAGGATATAAAATGTGTAAATACGCAGCACTCTGTCATACTTGCACAGTTTACATTTGATCCATCATCAGTGAAAGTCAGATTGGAGTTTTTGTTTACTGCTAAGACACTACTGAAACTGGGAAATTTTTGATCTGTGTCATCATCTCGTTAGCACAACAGAAGTCTTCTCTTGCAAATATGTTAGAACTTTAGAACACTTCTTTTTTTCATTTGTTTCACATTTGTTCAGTAGGCTACTTGTAGAAGTGTCTATCAGGCAAATATCTACACATACACTACCTTTCTAAAGTTTGGGGTCACCCAGGCAACTTCATGTTTTCCATGAAAACTCCTACTTTTATCCATGTGCTAACAGAACTGCACAAGGGTGCAGTTATGTGTATCTCCATATCTGTATAGTTTTTTGCAAGCATGGATCAACGAGGCCAAAGGCAAGCAAAGAGGCCATGTCAGAGGGTCTGGAGGAAGAGGAGTTCACATGCATGTTTATTTACAGTATCCAGCATTTCGAAGTTTGAAAGAAGCAAGGAGTAGTCAGAGCAAAGGAAACATTTGATGCAGTACAATAAAAATATCTGTTTCTGAGTCTGGGTGAAACTATTGGTTGATTATTTGGTGCCTGCTCCCCAATAAATGTCTCAATTTGTTTTGTCTAGGTGCTTATTGTAGTTTTTTTTTTTTTAAATATATATATACCATTGACAACTCATGGGCACAAAAAGAGCTGCACGGAGAAATAAAAGAAATCAAGAAAATGTCTCTTCTCTTAGAGCCTCAATGAAAAGTAAAAGGTGTGGTTGCACAATGATCAGGGTTTGTTATCCGTGGAAAAATCATCTTTGGACCAAGGAACTGCATGCTTCACCCTTTTGGCCCATTTTTATAACTAGATAGATAGATAGATAGATAGATAGATAGATAGATAGATAGATAGATAGATAGATAGATAGATAGATACTTAATTAATCCCAAGGGAAATTCAAGTTCAAATACATGCATATTGCACATATTAGTTGTATTTTGTCATCCGTTGTGTGCTGATTAATTGAAAGAGAATACTGATTAGACCATAAGTTATCTGGGTCAGTATATAATTGTGGGACTTTTTGTAACATAGTTGACATTTTTCCATATAAAATTTGATATATTGCCAGAAAAGAAATATCTGCCATGATTTACTCAATTTGCTAAAAAGAACACAATCAAAAGAATTTTTGAATCAGCTCATTTTATTATTGTTTAGCTAATTAGAAGGTGGTTGTTATTAAATTCAGACGGTTATTTAGTTGACATTTTAATGATATCCAGTCTTTTTTTTTTTTATTAATAAGTGAATAAACACATAAAACATTAGTTATTTTACTTTGAATAAAATTGTATGCAAGATATATCCATGGACTTCAAAAGTTCCTCAATGATATATTGACCCATTTGGTTAAATGGCAATATTTGCTTGTGTTGGATGGTTTTATTGTTTTGTGAGTGTTAGAGCAGTTTGTAAACAAAATGGGTCATTTTGGCAACATTCAGTAAATGAGACAAACTATAATTTTTTAGTCACATAGGAAGCATCTATATAGTCGCTTTTTAATCCCTCGTGTCTCACTTTGTTCCGAAGGCCTGATGAAGCTGCAGGATCCAGGCATGTAGACACACACATGCTGTAAAGCATGTTGTTGAGTCCTGTTGGATTATTTATGCTTCCTGAGCTTCCTCACAGTAAGCAAGTACCATGCATTACTACAGGCACATCGTTCCACAAAGCTTGAGTCATCAAATGATGCCTCAACCAATAAGCACACATGTATATTCCATCATTTAACAAGTGAGCAGAAGGATTAAGATATCAACAGCATGTCTACACTTGTTGAAGGATTGCACGTGCTGCTGTGGATTTTAAGTGCATGCATGTCAGTAGGCCGGTTTTGCAGAGATAAAATACGTCTTTACTGAGCTCCAGTGTGAACTCAGACTGACTACTATTAGGTACTCCAAGCATTTCTTCTGTCTCCAAACTCCCCGCCTCTCTATCAGATCTGCGTGATGAAATAGTGGACTGCCAAGCCACCGGCATTTAAAGACATCCGAGCAGCTGCCAGCCATTTCATATGAGATTTTCAGACGGCAGAAAAGGCCTGCGATCCGTCAGATTGGGGAGCGCTGGATGCTACTGGCTCTTCCACATTCTGCCTATTAAACCCTCGGCAGGAGGGATTCCTGAACCCGCTGCTCACTTCCAAACAAGCCTCGTATCTGTACATACAGCCAGATGCTGCAGTGCTAAGGCTTCTTTCAACTGTTTTTCCAACTGAATGGATTTCCTTTAGGCTGTCTCTATGAAGAACACTGTCTCACACATGCCTGTGGTGGTTCGACATCAGTTCAAATTCTCTGATTCAGTGTCCAAACTCCCTGGGGCAACGGCTATCTTCCTCCTTAATAAAAGAGGCTCAGAGCAAATAAACAGTTACAGTCAGATACAAAACATACTGTATTTTTCACCTTTCAATGTGTTTTCATTATATCTCAGATAAATTCTTCAGATGAAGAAAAATATGGAGGAATTTCTTGTGGTTGAGCAGGAATAGGATAAAGTTGCTATGGTAACACACTTTCTGCAGGTGAACAAACCTTGATTGCAACCAAAACCTTTTTTTAAAGAGTAATTATTAAAAATGAACCACTGGTCTAAAATGCTGTGTTTTGTGTTTCACTCCAGCAGGTATGTGAAGGGAAAAAAATCCTTCTGTCGCTATTCTCTGAAGTGTTTATCCTCATTTTAATTGCTAAGAACTGCTATACAACACAAATCAGCCTTTAAGGAATGCAGGGATTGTTAGTCTCCCTATTCATTTCAGGATAAAATAACCCCTTATGGTCTGGGTTTTTCACAAGGATATTAACTGTGTGGGACTCATTATCGTCTAAAGAATGTATTTGTTTCAAGATACATGATGCAAATTAGATTTTTTAGTAATTCAAAAGATGAATGGTGTAGTTTTATTCTTTCATTTTGTCAACAAATCCAATTAAATGATCAAATGGAACAATGAATGTATCCTACCAACAAGTATACTAACAGTACTGATATACCTTATTACTCTTTGCTGTAGGGCTCCACTGTTAACCTAAAAGTGTTTGAAAACACATCCGCGAGCCACATTGTTGCATTGTAGTGTTCTATTATTACCACGAACACACACCGAGTTTATTTGGACTCAGTTCCACATATATAGCAGCCAGAAATACTCATGAGAGAAATATTCACAAGAGCACCAAATCTGGATAAATACGAAGCTGAAAAATGGTCTCAGGAATGCATTTCCTTCTGTGTGCCAATAATTACACTCACCTGCAGTTCCAGAAAATATACTTTCACAGCCCCCGAAGTCATCTGGGGGGGCGGGGTGGGGGTTTCCAGTTAAATATCCCAAATTCAGTCAGTAGTGGCTTCTCAGCTGACCAAAATAACAACCATGGGCCCTTTGGATAAGAGACACTTGGAATAGTTCTAAGTCAGTAAGTCTAAATGATAAGACTGCACTCTAAGTCAGGCTGTTTGAATCATATCAAAAAACAAAACTGAGAGAGAAACCCATCAATTAATTACATTTAACAAATGGGCAGCAGTGTAAACTAACTTTAATTTAATTGTCAGAATCAGTGCCAGTTATTTACATCAGAGATCTCAGCCTTAACATTCTCTTCAAAATAATTCAGATTTCACAGGTCATTATAAGGATGAAAGTAGCAAGATGATTTTAGACAAAACATACAATGTCATTACCTCATTGAAGGAACTATAAATACATTTTGTAGAATGTTGAAGGAACACGTGATGGAATCGGAGACCTGCGTCCTCATCATGTCAAAGCAAGTGTCAGTGTGCAAAACTCTGATAAAGAAGTCGGGCGGAACTAACCTCCTGGTCATGATGAGAGAACAGAAAGTAATCTGGTAAACTTGTATAGTCTTTTCTCCAAGTTTGATGACAGTAAATACAATATACACTACCATTTAAATCTTTGGGGTCATGTCCTTAGTTTTGAAAGAAAAGATTTTTTTTTCAATGAAGATAATATTAAATGAATGATAAATCCAGTGCAGACATTGTTAATGTGGTAAATGACTATTGTAGCTGGAAACAGTTGATTTTTAATGGAATATCTCCATAGAGGTACAGAGGAACATTTCCAGCAACCATCACTCCTGTGTTCTAATGCTACATTGTGTTAGCTGATGGTGTTGAAAGGCTCATTGATGGTTAGAAAACCCTTGTGCAGTTCTGTTAGCACATGGAGAAAAGTGGGAATTTTCATGGAAAACATGGAATTATCTGGATGACCCCAAATTTTTGAAGGACAGTGTAGTAGTTGATGTGCTAGCTTGCATTGCATCTTTCTCTAGTCTGTCTGTGTCTGTCACACTAGGAGTGATAAAAACCCAAACAGATTGTGAAATTAGGTTGCACCACACACATAAAAATATTCTTCTCTCTTATCTCAAACATGTGCGCAATGGAAAATCAAATTCTACACATTATTTTCTCAAATAACTGTGCCAGAGGGAGTAGTCAGGGAGCAGAGCAGCGTATCATGAGGAAACAGACAGAAACAAAATGGAGACTGTGGCGCAGCAACTTGCTGTAACACTACTAATGTCTTTTAGCTAGAATAAACAAAAGCTTGGGAAGATGCCATCAACATAGTCAGTTTTAATATCTGTAACCAGCATTGGCCTAAAGAGCTGCACTGTTTAGCATTGCTTGCCAGCAGCATCCGTTGCTCCAGGCAATAACATGATAATCACAACCATCCAGATTTTAACTTTTAAATATCACTTCAGGAGGTTTCAGCCTGGATCTGTAAACCAAACACATTATCAAATAATCTGGGTTCACACCAAAGTGCTCCTCCAGTTGTCAGTCGGTTTGAAACTGGAGCAAAGCCCCTTGAAACTCATGGAGTGAAAGCCTGTGGAAGCTGTGCAAGGTTTGTGTCTCAGTTGCTTGCAGCCACTTCCAAGGTTATGTTCTGTGACTTTGTGCAGAAAGGAAAGTGAAAAACAGTTATATATTATGTTTGATAAGTGCCAAGGGGCATTAACTACCCAGCATTGTTTATAAGCTGCAGCTTGAAAAACAGAAACACATGATGTGTGAATGTGTTCAGATGCTAATGCACAAAATGAAACTTGTGCCCTCCAGCAGGAACCTCTGTGGGGACGAGTCCACACATTTACGAGTGTGATGACACTCCTTGTAGGTGCACATCATTTAAAAAAACACAACACAATGACTAAACAGTCTCTCTGTCAAGGTTTAGTTGCAATTCTGGAATAATGCAAGAGAGAGAGCAATGGATGGACACTGACTATTGATTAAATATTGAACTTAAACCGATTAGCTGGGCATGACTCCACAGCTGTCCTTTGTTCCAAATTTTGAATTAACATTACTTTCAAGATTTACTTATGTTAAGATTCTATAGTACATATTCTATTCAATGAATGGGTTGTTCCAGAATTGGAGGATATTTGGGCTTCAATTTTTTTTCAATCAAGGCTGACAATGTGATGAAAATATGAAAAATAGAAGAGAGGACATAGCTTTGCTCTACCCAATGTTTAGAAAAACTGTTGGATGATGTTAATTCCAGTGTATCATGTATTTCACAGTTTTCTCCATCTTCTACCAGCTAATAAGATTCTGCTAACATGTTGTAGGACACACGTTCCATACATAATAATTATTATTTAAAATTTTATGTTGATTAAAAGACCTGTCCAGGGCGTCCCCTGCCTTCACCCTCAGTCAGCTGGGATAGATTCTGGCCCTCTATGACCCTACTGAGGATTAAGCGGTGTACAGATGATGGATAGATGTATGGATGTTCATTTTAAAAAATATTCCCACAATTACAAGAGATGTCAATGAAAAAATAATACAAAAAAAAGGAGGCTTAGGTTATTTTTTTATTTATTTATTTTTTAGATTTGGTCTCAGGACAAGGACATTTACACAACATCTGCATGTTTTAGTATTTTCTACATGGATTATTTGAAATTTGATGTGTGGGATGTAAAATATCCTCCAATTCTGTAATGACCCACATTTTGTTTGTTTTATTTCAGTTTACACAGTAGGACAACTCTCCTTTTGCTAAGGAGGCCAGGAAGGAAACACCTGAGGAGCTATGGTTACCTGTAATTCACAGAGCTGGAGGGTTGTTGCTGGAAGAGTGTGACTGGGTGCTTTGAAACAGCAAAGCAGAACGAACACCCAACTTAAAAGACATCATGGATCAGTATAAACACACACTGTCCACACACTTTGATTGTGATTATGACCTCAACCTTTTTAGAAACGTGTCTAGGATCCTTACCAGTGATGTACCATTTCTATCTCTGTGTCTTGGAGTTTCTCCTAAAGATTAATGTAATGGTGACCTTCCTCCTGAAGGTTTTCTTGGTTGAATGTAAATGCTGTCACCAAATAGTGGCTTTGGAGAAATCTCCTGCTCTTGTCAATTAAATGTGCTTGATGGATACGACTTACACTCTCTGTCTGCACAGAAAGTCAGGTAAAAAAATACAGGAGAAAATAGAAGTTACCCAAAGGAAACAGACACTGATAAGGTTTTCTCTTTCCTACATTAGGCAGTAATGGCCAAATCCCTGTGTAATGAACTGTACCTGTCTGCCTGACACCAAACAAGACCACATATTTGACTAATAAAACATTGTTTAAAATTTAAAGCTTAAAAAAGAAAGTCCAAACGCTGGAGTCTAATTTCAAAGTAAAGTCTTTAACTCCTTCCAATCAGAATTCTAAATTAGATGGTAAACAGCAGCCTGTTTTGCAGCCACAGCTTCCACTGCTCATCCTTAGCATTCGGCTCTTGCTTTATTCCATCCAAAGCAGGAGCACAGAATGCATTGCTGCGAGGACACCAGATGCTGAAGTGCTTTGTTACTTTTAAATCAGAGTCATGGCTCTCCCCGGCTGAATTTTTTTTAAAAAATGTGGCAGAAATCATGGCATCATAGAATGCGTACGTTGTTTTCGGACACTGAATCCCATGAGCTAAATATGTAGCGGGCAGCGGGAATTGATGGGACTCAGAAACACCCCCACCATTTAATCAGTTGTTCCTTGGATCATTTCCTACTGATAAGTCCTGATAAGTCCTCAGTGGTGGATTTGTAGTAGGATCACAATCATGTGATCATCAGCAGGCAGCTGACATAGTGTTCACTTGTTGTCATGGTTACAGTGACACTGTGCCGCTACCTGGCAATGATACGGAAATCTTTAACAAATCTGTGGATCCAGACGATAACTAATTAATCCGTTTTTGAGTAATGTTGCGAACAGACAGACAGACAGACGGACAAACATACAGCGATCGTCACATTCTGCCGCGTTCCTTGGTGGAGTAATGATGAAAAGCTATTTTTTTAATGGTTTATTTTTAAGGTACATATGTATTACCCAAGACATGCAACAGATTTTCCTAAATAACAGTATGCTAGATGACAATTTGTAATTCCAGTTTCATCTAACGGTTAGCAGGGATAGACCCAGATGCTTTTTTCCATGTAAGTGTTAAGCAAATTTAAGGCAAGCTTTTGATATGTCACAGTGTCACCAGAAGATGGCGCTATACTGACTACAATATGCTTCACTGTTAAAAAGAGAGTAGAAGTAGAGTCTGCAAATGGAAGCAAAATCAGCTGTTTGCCAAACACCAAAAAAAAACATGAAGAAGAAGAAGATACAGAAAAAAAGTCAAATCAAATCAAATCAAATCAAATCAAGCTTTATTGTCATTTAGCTGCACGTACAACAGTTAGCAGGCAAGATGAGAGAGCGTTTCTCCAGGATCCAATTTAAAGCAATTAAATAAACTTTACAATAGATAAATAACAATAATAATAATAATAATAATAATAATAATAATAATTCCTAGGGTTTCAATAGGTTCCCAGTAATAATAGGAAAATAGAAAATAAGTTAGAACACCCACACTTATGCAATCACACAAACAGCCCCCCCCACACACACACACACCACACACACACACACACACACACACACACACACACACACACACACGCACATATCCCTAAGATGGTGTTTTACAAAATTGACAAAATTGGCCATTGAATAGTTATTAAGTGTCCACAGCAAGTGACCATGTGAAATGATAAATAATTTAAATACTGAAACTAAAACTAAAAACAGCAAAATTAGATGAAAGTGCAGAAGTGTGTGTATATCAGGATTGACTGCTTCACAGAAAAAAGAAGAGAGGTCTCAGTGGAAACAGCTTATCAGTCATGAGTTAAATGTTTGCTCCATTAGAATGTATTCAGAGAAGGTGTCTCCATGTGCCATTATGTGCATTACCTCTTCTTTGAACAAATGAAAGACGCCCTCGTGTGAAGATAAAAACCTTCTTATTTCATTGAGGATTTCCACTACATTTTTCAGATGTAATTTTCAAAAATAGATGATGGAACTGTGGCAAGGGAAGCAGAAGTGAGCTTTAATTTAATCTGCCGGCCTGCACAGACAAATCAGCCATCATTTTATGACATCTATAACATATTTCTGCATTTGATATTATTAATACCATACTCTGAAAAAGTCACAAGTCATGTGATTTACAAATATGCCTTCATCTGCCTTACATAAGTTGCTAAGACAAAGAATACTGTCATTTAAGGGTTAAGCCGTCTTTATCCCCACGCATGTAATCCTTTCTACAGCACTCTGCTGGGAGTCTGACTTCTTTAGTTATTTTACCAAAGTATGAATCTGCTGGGGAAGAGAAGCCAGAAGAATGTAAAAATCAGAGTAATAAACATGTTGTGTGGTTGAAAGGCATAAAGGAAATATTGTAAAAACCCACCTTAAAAAAAAAATACACTCGGTGTGTTTTAATAAAAAATGTTGAGGGCAGAGAAATGAAGCCACTAACAAGACAAAGGCTCAGTAATCTGCAGTGAGCAGGTTTCTGACTCAACAGCCACACATGAACCCAGCTAATGTCAGGAAGTCAAAGGAGGCAGGAGAAAGAAAGCTAACTGCCCACATCTACTAAATGTGTGCAGCGCTGTCTAGATAAGGACGCTACAGCTGGAACAAAGGCCAATGCATGGAACAGGTATTTAGAGAGAGCGCAATTTTCATCACTTGTGTCACTTAAAAAAAGAAAGAAACTCCTCATTAGGTCAAGTTCTTTGTGATTTTTTTGGATTTTGCAGTCTGAATTGAAAATTGATTTTAAAGTATCCGATATTTTGAAAGTTGTAGCAGCCGTCTGTAACAACCAGTGATGTAATAACAGCCAATAACAAAACACCTGCCAAAAATGGAACACATTTGGCTGTTTTAAATGTAATAAAGCCAATAATGTAATAATTTCCAATAATGTAATAAGTTATTACATTAATGACCTAGCATGAAAAAATCCTTTGAAAATGTAAAAACTGCAGCCAATAATGTAATCATACATAAATATTTCTTGGAAATAAAAGATTTTATG
Source organism: Amphiprion ocellaris (assembly GCF_022539595.1). Lineage (NCBI taxonomy): Eukaryota > Metazoa > Chordata > Actinopteri > Pomacentridae > Amphiprion > Amphiprion ocellaris. The sequence continues at coordinate 737,060 of NC_072787.1, read as the reverse complement.
GCAGTTATTGTGCAGTTTGCTCATAAAAAATAGGTCTAGTGGATGTCATAGTCAACATATTTATTCATGTAGCTCTCACGCTCCTTAATTATAGTTGTGAGAGCCAATTTGAGAATTATTTGTTGGACAAAATCTTTATTTAGAATATTGTTTATTTGCTAAGATATGCAGATTCATAATTCCATGCCAGCATCTCTGCTGGATGTTATATTGTCAAATGAATATGCTGCATTTTCTTTCTTGAAAAAAATTTCATTAAAACGTGTTTCAAACATTTATCAAGGAAAAACGATTCAGTCCTCATTTAAAACTGTTTTTAAATGACTGGACTGGCACTTTAACGGCACCGAACTCCAAAAAACTGAAGAGTATTATTGTTACAACTCGGCACCACAGTTGTTACAAAAAATGCAGAGACAACCACTGTACGGTGCAAAACAAAGGTTTTATTTGCCCATCAAACAAAAAGTCCTTGCCACCATCAATGAACCAACACGTGTGTAACAGGGCTGCACAGTGGCTTGGTGGTGAGCACTAGAAGGTTCCCGGTACCTGGGCCTGTGCTCTTTCTGCATGGAGTTTGCTTGTTCTCCGTGTGCAGTGTGGGTTTTCTCCGGGTTCTCCAGCTTCCTCTCACAGTCCAAAAACATGCGGTGAAGGTGTTGGTGTCTCTCTGACAATTCTGTAATTAGGTATCTGAGGTAGGGGCTGCACAGTGGCTCGGTGGTGAGCACTGTCTCACTGTCCCCTTGCAGCTAGAACATCCCAGGTTCCTGTCCCGGCCTGGACTTGGAGTTTTTCTGCATGGAGTTTGTATGTTCACCCTGAGGATGCGTGAATCCAAAAAACACAGTTCAAAAACATACCGAGGTTAACTGGTGATTCTTAATTGTCCGTAGGTGTGAATGTGAGTGTGATTGTTTGTTCAGGTGTCTCCTGTCATCACCCTCAGTCAGCTGGGATAGATTCCAGTCCCCCATGACCCTGGTGAGGATTAAGCAGTGTAGATAATGGATGGATGGATGTTTGTAACAGAGAGAGACTCGCTCATACTCCACAACAATGGTCCACTGGACCTGTCACCCCCAGCTTCCCCCAGACAAACCACCTTTGTCATTCTCAGTTGTGTAGTTGACACAAAGCATGTAAAGCAATTAAAAGATGTGTAGTTGAGCACATTGTACACAGAATTATTTAATTCAAAAAATTTATTAATATATTTAATAAAGTATTTGCAGGCTTCCTCCGACAGAAACTGTCACAGATCTGAGGGAAACACTGCTCCAGTGAAGCCTGGGAGCTGAGCAGCTGTAGGATTCTCACTGCAAACCAACAGAAGCTCAGGAACTTTAAACTAACTCATTATTGTGTGTTTTTTAATTCAGAGTTTAGGTAACCTAGTGTTTACTTTGTCTGTTATTCACTTTCCTCATGCAGATGATTTTGCAGCAAACCTAACTTTTCATGGAAACCGTGTGCTTTTGTCAGTGTTTGGAAAAGCGTCTACTGTATTTTTCTCATTTTAATGATTGCTCAATTATTGCTCGTTAGCATGGCTCAAGGATCAGTTACATAAATCTCTTCTAATTTGCATCACTATCACATATGTTTCCTCATTAAGTAAACCCAACTCTTCTTTTTTGGTTCTTGTGCAACTTTTTCTCATTTACATTAGATGCATAACGGTCAACAGTGGACAGATTTAAGGAGCTTCTGTCTTGCCCTTACACCATTTTGATGAAGACTGAACTGAGCTGAAATGACTCTGTCTGTTTTAAAGATCCATCCTCCTGAAATGAAAGCATTTTATTAAAGTCTATAAAAAGAGGAATTATCATTTTGTCACTGTCTACCACCTAACCATACTGAGAAAGGTAATTTTTCATTTCTTAGAGACTTTGTTTGTAAAGCAAAGAGGATCTCAGGATAACAGGCTAATGAGGCTTGTATTATTATAATTTGATGAATTAAGGGACAGATTTTATGTCAGAATCTGTTTTTTCCTGCATGATGTCATTCAGCAGATAAGAAGGCAAGTGTTAGATCCGTAAAAGAACATAACCCAGAGCTGTGTTAGTAGTTAAGAGGAATGTCTGTCGAGTGTTGCAGCAGTCTTGCTCAGACATCAAACCACTGTACACATGCCCTCAGATATCCAGTCTTCACTGTAATAACAGCTCCACTGTAATAATAACCCTCTGCAGCGTAACAGCAGGTTGGAATGGATGGGAGATCTGGCTGAATCATTTCCAGTGTGCTGTTAGAGTTACACACTCTCATCTACTGTATGTCTGCAGTTCTCTGCTTGTTTTGATGAATTAAAAAACACATGTCCTCCGTGTATTTTGTTCCAGGATCCAGCGTTTCCAACATGTTTAATTTTAATGTTTGGAATAGAAATGTTAATCATTCACTCTATAACATGTTAAAAAAAAACAAAAAAAAACAAGGGAAGTACATTGACTATGTGTCAAGTTGTCATAGTTTCTCCACAGCATTTCAACTCATTGCCATCAATAGCTGGTAGCTCCTGTGCTGCATTCAAAGAGCACACTGAGCATAGGGATCAATGGGGGGATGATGCTGTAGGAGGACACATAATACACCACTGTTCAAAAGTTCAGGGTCACTTGGAAATGTCCTTATTTTTGAAAGAAAAGGGGTTTTAATGAATGATAAATCCAGTCTAGTCATTGTAAATGTGGTAAATGACTATTCTAGCTGGAAACAGCTGATTTTTAATGGAATATCTCCATAGGGGTACAGAGGAACATTTCCAGCAACCATCACTCCTGTGTTCTAATGCTACATTGTGTTAGCTAATGGTGTTGAAAGGCTAACTGATGATTAGAAAACCCTTGTGCAGTTATGTTAGCACATGGATAAAAGTGGGAGTTTTCATAGAAAACGTGAAGTTGTCTGGGTGATCCCAAACTTTTGAACAGTAGTGTATATTTAGATATATTTGACCGTTTAAAGGCTGTAAAAGATTTAGCTTTCAGGTTCAGCTATGGGACAAATTACACACTTTAGATATTTTAAAGAGCAGACAGTGCAGGGTCAATATTTCCAAAGATTCTAAATTTGTCAAAATAAATGCATTAATTGTATTTTCATTACTTAACAAGAACAATGCACAGTATCTTTATTACACCAGATATGAGCTAGTGTTCATCTGTGAGCCTACAGAATGTTATCTACTTGTTGAACTGTGTATAAAATGATAAATCACAGTCTGTCAGACAGTGGATAGAAAATAAAATCCTCACAATGGAACAAAGCAAAAGTATAAGCACATTGTTGTTAGTTTCACCTTGAGCTCCTGCTCACTCTTGTTCCGAGCGTTGACCTCCAGTACTCCAACAATAAGTGTTTTTGAAAGACACTGAAGCAAACAGCAGTGGCCACATGCATAAATGGAGAGCAGCATCACTACTTTAATATGAGCAATGCAAATAAACTTGTAGATTATAAAGTTGAAGTACAGCTCGTAATCAAGAGTTCCTTTTACATCGTTTCTAAAGCCCTGTTATTATTGTTAGTGCAGATGAAAGACAGTTTGGTCTGAAAAGCTTTCTAGGCTGCAGCACTGATGACTGCATTTAGAATGTCTAGCGGTATTTTATGCAAAATCTCAGTCTTCCCATTTTCAGTCATTATTTTGCTCCTTGCTTTTTTATGCGGTGGTCGAGGATAAGAAGAAAGAAAGAGCTTTACCATTTTGACAACATGTCACATTTAGAAAAAAACAGAGTTAATGCCTTGGAGTTGTATGCCTCCTCGGAGCAGTTAAGTTGCAGTTTACATTAATGTCTGTCTAGACTCATAATACATGTGGAGAAGTTCACTAACAGAAACAAATTGATTCTGATTGAATAAAGTTGCCATGGTGGTAGGCATTGCTTTGAATATGGATGTTACTCCAAAGAGGCTACAAGCTTTAAAATGTGAATGCTTCACATCCATCTTGAACCAGGAAGTGCAGAGCATACGATCACCACTATCAAAGTGGGCACCTAAGTTTAGTGTCCTCGATTCAGTATCCAACTAGTGTAGTCCAGCCACACCTATCACCGCTGTACTGGACTGTCTGCACCCCGCTGTTATTCTGCTATAAAGCTCTGGCTTGTTTGTATTTCTTTAAACCAATCACAGTCATACTGAGTGGTGCTAAGCCCAGAATGTTCCAGCAATGTCCCTGCAAAATAGTGATGGGGACGTTGTTTTGATGGAACATTTCCATGCAAGTAGGTGAGGTCAGGCATTAACCTTTAGATACATCAGTGACTGGACCTACACTCTTCTAAGTGGGTCAGAAATGACCTGTATAAGAATCAGTGTGTTTTTATGCCATTTTTGTCATTTTGGTTAAGAATAATAATTTGTGTTATTGTTTGTGTTAAATTTTGGTCCACACAAGAATTATTTTATGTTTGAAATGTGTTTATTTTTCACTTTGTAACAGATTCTGAACATTTTGATAAGTTAAAAAGAAGAATATTACACAGAACAGCAACAGAAGAATGTCAACATCAATTTTCTTTCCTCCCGCTGCTGCTGCTCTCTGTCCCTCCATCACCTCTGTATGATATTATCAGTGATAAAGAGCTTAGGGTAGTAATACAGACATTACAATTTGTTTAAAAGTATTAACTTACAAAATTTAAATGGAAGGATATCAAAAATATATGTTATGAGGACTATCTGGAATATGAAATGATAAAACCTTTTATTAGAAAGATATAGCAAGAGAACCTCCTCACTAGGTAATTTTTGACCCACTTAAGCATCTAAGGGTTAAAATGACTAACTCACCAAAACAAACAAGCAAACAAACAAAAAAACAAGCAGTGCGTCTCAATGTACAATCCAAACTATCTCAAAATGAAATGCACACTGGAAATGACAGACTTCTACCCAAAGTTTACATCTCGTGAATCAGACTCATATCCAAACAAACATAAGATATGGTCTCAATCTCTACTTCTGTTACTGAGTTACTGTGATAAATAATAACCAGAAAAGTGGTTCTGTATAACACTAAAGTCACAATGACGTTGACCTTTTAGATACAAAATCCCATCACCTCATTATTTTTCTCTATTTTCACACGTGTGCAATTTAAACATTTGTCAACGTATGAATTATTGAGTTATGACCAAAAATGACCTCTTACTTTGGACTATCAACACCTGATCAGTTCATCTTTGAGTCCAAGTGAGAGTTGGTGTTAAATATTCACAAACACTTCAACATTTCCCCTCTTCTGGCTGACTCCATCACCAGACACCTTCTGTCTGTCACCTCAAACAGCTTGACAACGTTGGAGTGATTTAAGGTCTTCATTCGTCTGACCTCTCTGAAGTGCTTCTGCATTAAAGCAAAGAAATTCCCTCAAGCTGTTGCTCAGGTACCACATCCATGAGAATGAGATAAACGGTGTGACGTACCAACAGCTCAAAAACAAGATGCTTCCAGCTAATGTTGATGCTGGTGCAGACACATAAAAATGCTACAACAGTTTCCCTAATGGAAAAGTAAAGCTATTAGAATGATTGATGATTTCATAAAAATATCCTACATGTTTACATACATACCCATAATACATTTGTCTCAGTTTTTTGCATCTCTTAAAATCTATAGTCTATGACAACAACGTCACACAACATGCGGTGTAATGAGATGCAGCATTCACAAACAAATGCTCATCCAGCCTGACTTTCTTCACACTTATTTGATTTTAGAATCCTAATACCTTTTTCTGAATGAATTTAGGTTAAAAATAGAAAACAAAATGAAGTTAAGAACAGTGAGTTTATTATCCTGTTGCACATACAGCATCATATCTCCTCCTGTATGATGTAAAATCATCCCATCTCACATTTAGAAACTGTCACATCATGTTAGTCGTGCAACACTTTAGTTTTTAGTATTTGTTTATTGTGAAGTGCCTTCTAGTAGCTGCTTTTTAAAATTTGAATAGAACATGTGTAACACAGATATCTGACACCTAGAGATTCATGTTAATGAAAATGTTAGCTGGATGCTGCAGCCCTCTGCCCATTTCAGCTTTACCAATTCAAACAAATACAATCACGAGACTACAAGGGTCATTCCAGAATTGGAGGACATTTGGGCTTCAAAAGATTTGAAAAATAAACCTTCTCTTTGACAGTTTTCTGTTCCATATTCATCAATAATAGATAATAAACTATCAAAGGCTTGATTGGCTCATCTTACACATCAATGGTAGCATTTTTATTCCAAGTTTTCTGTGTTGTTTGCTAACCCTACTCTAATCACAGTAACAGGGTTGCTAATCCATGCTAATGTGATCTTTTTCTCAGCAGTAGAAGCTAGATATTTAGCTGCTGTTACTGCTGACCAAGAGGACAAACTGACTGATGGAAAACAGTCCAAAGAATTAGTCTGATCCTGATAATATGAGGTAGAGTGAGACATTCAATCAAGGCTGACAATGGGATGAAAATATGAAAAATAGAAGAGAAGACATTGCTTTGCTCTACCTATTCTGTAGGAAAACTGTTGGATGATGTTAATTCCAGTGTGTCATGTGAGTCACTGTTTTCTTCTTCTACCAGCTCAAAAGGTTCTGCTAACAGGGTTGTGGGACACACGTTCCATGCATAATAATTATTATTTAGATGTTTTGTTGATTAAAAAATGTTCCCACAATTACAAGAGTCATCAATGAAAAAATAAGACCAAAAAAAATTTAAATTTCATTTTAACAGTTTTTTTTTTAACAGGACAACAGAAAAATGGCATTTCAGGGGGAACTCCAGACTTATCTGGTATTTAGAAAAATATTTTCAAACATTCTTTTTTCCTAGTTTTTTTTTTTTTTAAGATTAAAATAAATTTACACAACAACTGCATGTTTTAGTATTTTGTACATAGATTATTTGAAATTTGATGGCTGGGATGTAAAATGTCCTCCAGTTGTGAAATGACCCACATGTTATTTGGTGTTTCCAACTTAAAAGTTTGCAAACTAATCCAAATGTGAAGTAAAGGACCAAACTTTGTCCAGGCTCAGTTAGAAAAATGTTTTAACTAAATGACTAAAAGACTGCATTTTTCACCCAAAAACTGTACAGCTGTGCAGTGTAGAAAACATAAGTTATATAGAAGCACTGCCATATCTGTGAGAAAACAAAAGGACTGTCGAGAACGGTAAGAATTCATCCAAAAACACCTTAAAACAAGTTGACCTATGGTTGTTCTGTGATGAAGCTGTGGTTCAGAAGTTTGTGTCACTGAATCTTTTGTGATCTGATAGAAGAAACAATGTGTTCAACATGTCAAACCCTAGAAACAGAAACAATAATTATAATTGTGTGTCCTCCGTGCATGCCCATAGAGTCGACTGTTTAGGTGTTTCATAGTGGGCATTTGTAGAAATGTGCCAAAACACCTGCTGCAGATGTAGGATCTTTACTGCATGAAAACTTTTTCTTTTTTATTTTCCCAGTTTGAAAGTTTTCTCTTTCCCTTGCATTCATTGAAAACTGCATCTTGCCGACACTTAGCAGCTTGAGAAGCTTTACCACTGAGAGATTAATGCCCTCCCTACCGCTGCATCAAGTCTCAGGGTCTCCATTAATCCACCATCATGAGTCACCTGTAAAATGCCCACAAACTACCGTCTATAAAGTGAGAAAAACAGGCTGCCAGGAACATTGTCCGGGAACATTTTGCAGATTATCTCTTCAGTGATTTCAGTAATCATGCTTTTGTCCCTTTCCTTTGGCACAACTGCACAGACACTCGTGCACATATATACCCTTCAACAGCTCAGTGGAGCTGAATTGCCATGGCAACACAGGGCTAAAGAGATTTCCAAGGAGCAGTGCTATGGCAGGAATTCAAAGAGGAGATGTTTATAAATGCAAACATCTTTTGAAGAGGGACAATCAGTAAGTGAGGTTGAGTCAAGACAAAAGGGAACTATGTGATCTAATGAGAAAACACTGTATGTTTCATTATTCATGAATTTGGTCATCTTTGTAATTTTAAGTTGACAAAAGTGAAGAGCAGGAGCACTAATTATACCAGGAGTTTTCTTACTGTTTAGAACAAGATGGTGTCACACATGATAAATACCGTTCCATGCAGCCCATTGTAAAGAGAAATGATCTGTTACATGATGCTGGATGAGGCTGAGTGTTTTCTGCCACAGCCAGCTGTCTTGCAGGTAAAGAGGTTGAGTCATCTCCACAGTTCATCCCAGTTCAGAACAGTACAGGATGAGGTTAGGGCTGGTAATTGGAGGGTGTCTGCTAACACATCCACAGTGCCCTCCAGCAGCATGTTAGTGCAGCCCACAGTCGCATGTCCATCCAGCCAGCATTGCTTCATGTTAGTCCAGGCAGCTGTACAGCGGGATGTGGGATGTATTCAAAATTGGCTTTGATTAAGGATCTTACACCAAGGCTGTGAGTTTTATCAAAATCACACCCGTGTCTTGGTCATGGTTTTGCCCTGGTATGACTCCAACCATGAACTGAGAGACAAAAACAAGGGAAAATTAAGAGAAATGGCAAAAATAAAACTTCATGAAAGCAAAGCAGTCTAGAGAGACAATGGCTTTTATAGCCACACTGTAATTTTCAATCCTTCATAATCAAGATAATGTATTCATACACAGTATTAAATTGAGTATTGTACTTCTTGTTTGTATTCCTTAAACAGCCTGCATCATAAATAATGTCACATTTGCCAGCTGTTCACTTCACTGCCTAGTGTGATGAGGTTGGACAGCACATTGTAAGAACTGGTTCTTTTGTGGTCCTTACACTTTGCAATTATCTTTAAAGATATGATTCATAACTTAATCAACAATGTGAAAACAGTGTAATATCATGAAAAGTGCTGCTTCTTGTCTATCTGTCCCCCAACTTGTTACAGTCTCAGCTCTCTACAAGCATGCCTTCAGCACACCAGGCAGTTGTTTTTACAGAAAAACTCAAAAAACCTGACAGTTCACTCCCGTCACAGCACCAAACAGCAGCCGACACAGTTAAAGACAAGCTGCTAAATACTGCACCATGTTCACCAGCTAAAGCTTCCCTCAGGAGACAATGCAGATCAACAGGAGTCTGTTTATTCTTTTTTCAGGAAGAGTTTGTAGGAAATACTATTCGACCATGTCAGTGTTTATGGTTGTTCTCAAAGGAAACACTGGAAGGTGGAAGGAATGTCTTAGTCTCTTAGAGTCACTTAATGCAAGTTAGCCACACTTAACTAACATCTACAGTCACCAGCCTCTCAATTAGGTACACCTGAGAAATCTGATGCAAACCTATGGACATTTTTAAAGTTTCTATGTTTTCAGTATGCTGATTCTTCTTTATTTTTACTATTGTGTTCATAGTAGGTAGTGCACTAGACTGCATTATCTTGCACTCATGACATTTCCTAAAAGTTAGCCACCCCAACAACATAAACAATGATCTGCACAGAAGTTGTTGCAGCACAAATTTCATGACAGTCCATCCAAACACATTTCAGTCCAAACCAACCATGTCAACCAGCTTGTGGCACTAAACAAAACATTGGGGGACTGGTGAGGTCAGTAAGTTGCATCCAGTCATAAACATCTATTCAGTATATAAGGTAGCTGATCTACACCAGTGTGGGGGAAATACTGACCACCATGAGTTCCAATGTAAATCTATTAAGCACGTCAACATCTTATCAGCCCAAACTGGTTTACAAGCTCATCACAGAGCAACAGAAAGGCAGTAGCTACACTTCCATGCATTACCGCCTTGTTTGCAATTATAAAACAATGAAGACAGTAATTTAATAACACCCCACTTCTAAACACAAGTCTGTAGTAATATTATTGTGCTTATAGTGGTGCAGAGTGCTTGAACCACAGTTATATTAGTTAAGGCTATTTAAAGGAGACATATTATGCTCATTTCTGACTTTACATTTTTTATCCTGGGACTCCACTAGAGCAGCTTTGAATGATTCACGGTTCCAAAAAAAAAAAAAAAAAAAAAAATCCTAATTTATCTCATCCTGCCTGTTATGAAGCAGCTGAGTTGAGCCACTGGCTGAAATGAACAGTATTTGCTCTTAAAGGCCTCTTTCCCATTTTTCTGTGATTGGCCAACTTCCAGAAGCCTTTTAAGAGGCAGCACCCAGTGCTTGTGAGCACCACCTCATTCTCTTGCTGGTGTGAAGATTCTGAAAGCCTCCTAGCACAATTTCTCATTCTTGTTCTTCTGAAATCCATCCGAAAATGTTAAAGTCTGAAACCAGTTTGGAACATATGAGTTGACAGCAGGAACATCCATCAGCAACTAGGACTATGACCGGATGTCTTTTTCTGAAAAAAAGTGTTCATTTATAACCAGCTTATTGGGTACCATAATGGTGAATTTCAATCACATGCATATACAGTAACAGTCAAAAGTTTCGACACACCTTCTCATTTCATGGGTTTGCTTTTTTTCATGATTATTTTATTGTAGATTATCACTCAAGGCTTCAAAGCTATGAATGAACACAGATGGAATTATGCAGTAAATAAAAAAAAGTATGAAGTAAGTCAAAACATGTTTTATATTTTAGATTCTTCAAAATAGCCATCCTTTGCTTTGATTACTGCTTTGCACACTCTTGGCATTCTCTGGATGAGCTTCATGAGGTAGAACCTGAAATGATAACAGTCTATTACAGGGCTACACATAGAGACAAACAATCACACTCACATTCACACCTACGGACAATTTAGAATAATCAGTTAACCTCAGCATGTTTTTGGACTGTGGGAGGAAGCTGGAGAAAACCTACACCTGCACAGAGAGAACATGGAAACTCCATGCAGAAAGATCCCAGGAAGGCCGTGATACAAACTGGAGGTCTTCTACCTGCAAGGTGAAAGTACTAACCACCACACCGCTGTGCAGCCCGTTATTTTTTTTAGGGTTTTTTAAAATTTACATTTATTTACTCTCTCAGTTACATACTTGCTATGTGAAAACAGCACTAAGAGACTGCAGTCTGCCATAAAATCGTTGCACCTGCTACCAAAATATTAAAAATACTTGGTTTTCTGCTCTATACAACAGAATGTTAGCCATAACAGTAAACTCTAGCATCTTAACAGACTTATCAGGTTGAGGCATCTTCTCTGTTGCACTGAAACATATAAATAACTCCCAGTCATAGAAGAACATCATGGATGTACTGTACTGAGAGCAACGCTTAAACTCACTCCAACTCAAACAACAGAATAATATGCTGATAAGATGTGATCACTTTAAGAGAGTACACTTTTTTTTCTTTCTGAGTGTTTGCAATTTCCAAACACTGTTCCAGTTGAGGTAACAGAACTATGTAGTAACTCAACTGCTCATTCTATAAGCGAAGGCATTGTTCAGTTCAAGTGTGACATTGGATTGAATTATTCTGCATGGAGCAATTCACAGCCACAAGAGAATGATGTTTCCCTTCATTCTGCTTTGCTAGTTCCACAACAATTATTTCCCTGTCTTTGGGTCCATGGTAACACACACACACGCTTCAAAATGTTTAAGAAACCTGTTCACAGAAATCGACCTGTGTCTGTTGGCTAATTTTAAAAATCTCTTTTAAAAAAGCACAAGGTCATCAAGTTTCTAACAGAAATTGTAAAAGATTTATTGTTGGGGAATCCACTCTAAAAGAAAGCATTAAATCTAAACTAAATCCAATCTGAAAGAGTTGCCAGTACCAGCAGCAGTAGCTCTTTGGGCCCACTTGTGTGTCCAGACTCCATTGGTAGAGAGCATCCTGCCCCGGGGTGTGGCTGAATGTCTGATGTCATCTCATATGAACAGCTGGTTGAATTTCACATATATCTGAAGCTGTAAACTTCTCGCTCCATTTGCAGTCACCAGCTGTGACAAGTGTGTGAAGTAGCTTGGTTTAATTTTAAGCTATAAGGGGAGTTGTTAATTCCAGCAGAGGTGGTGGTGCTCTCTGAATTGTATGTGAATTATGTTTGGTGTGAGGGGAAGTGACACAGGACTGTCCTTTTTACCACAGACACATTCTAGCAGCAACACAATGCAATGACACAAGATTGAACAAGTCTGCAGGCTGTTCTAGTGGATGTAGAATGTACAGACAGTCTTCCCGTTCTTAGGTGGGGCATAAGAATTGCAGGTTTGTCCTCGAGGTGGCACCAAAGTTAAGGCCACATTGTTATCTTTTTATTACTCTCTATTTTATATTAAAAACAACCATTTTGGGTTAAACAGTCGACTTGGCCATGGTGTCACTGGGCCAGTTTTTACTGCAGGAATTTGCAGATGAACTTGGAACTTGCAGCCTTTAAGCATGTTCATTCATGGCATCTACTGTACATGGCATGCAATTCTTTGCACTTTTTAAACTTATTTTTTCAAGCCACTTCATATTGTATTGTTTACAGTGTGCCAATACTGTGCTATTTCATTCTCATTTCTCATCCCTGTACATATTGCATTATTATTACTACTATTTTATTATTATTTTATTACTATTACTATGTTTATTGCTACATAAGCTGCTGTAACAATGTGAATTTCCCCTGGTGTGGGGAGAAATAAGGGATAATCTTATTAAAACAACAAATGCAAAATACTGCATTCTGGTACCACACCAGCTAACTTTTCATAATACCATGCTGCACGTGTTGGTGGCATAAGATAAAATATCATCAGCATCTTTCCTAGGAGTCATGAATGTTTGTACCAGATGTTAAGGTTGACCGTCCAGTGGAATCAAGATAATATTCTTTTGACTGAGGTGATGGAGAGAGAAATCGATTAATAGGAAATCCTACACCAACCAGAAAACTCGGAGATCTAATCTTTCAAAGCTGCTTGCCATGCTCCTGAGGCTTTTGACCCAGCCCTTTGAATGACGAGCAAGTAGAGTCTCTTCTCTGAAATAGGCTCTGGATTCTGCAAAACTCCCCAGGATTACATCATGCTTTGCCACTTTTCAGGCAAATGAAGAGATTTCAGTACAGGAAACACTGTGGGACATATATACTGTACTTATCTATGTATATGGGTGGATTTACTTTATATCTTAGAATGATAGAAAGCCCCTTAAATCGGTGAAGTCATTCTAAATGTTTAAAGTTCAAAGTGAAATGCAGTCACGTAAACACAGTCAGTGTGTAGTCGTCACATATCTGACCAGCATGATAAGCCCACATCAGAAGGCTTCGGCTTTGACTGTAGCCCTGCTAGATGGAATGCCCAATGATTTGATGAAAGAGATAATGTCTGATATCTGGCGAATCTTTTTAGTCTGAGCTACTTCACAAGCCAGAGACATTGATAAATCTTCAATGATAGGAAATGAAAAAAAAGTCAAATATTTGTATTAATCATTTGATTCACAAATCAATAAAAAGTTAACTTTCAATCAAACAAATCCTACGTCTGCCAGTGAGGAGCGCTTAAAAAGAGCTGGCCCAGGCCCGAGCTTAATTACAACCCCTACTCTTAAATATAAGACAAGAACAATCACTAACTGGTTACTTTAATGTATATCCATTCAGCAGTATTCATCTTTCCAAGTGGAGCATTCAGTGAGGCCCACAGGCCATTAATCATAATCTTTTTAAAGGATTATAGTAGCTGGCATATTGACAGGCAACTGCATCAACACACATCAAAACAGTGTAGAAGTGGCACATAAGCTCCAACTCACTCCCTCAACACACACGCACGCACGCACGCACGCACGCACGCACGCACGCACGCACACGCACACGCACACGCACACGCACACGCACACTCACAGTAGTGTGTGCTTCCAGCCGACTCTGTAATTTTTCACTTTGGACCAGAGGTGAAAAGTCAGGCTTAACTCTGATGCGAATCCCCTGAACTCATTATGCAGAGAGGCAGGAGAATCACAAGATTTGCGAGAGGAGAGAAGAAGTGTTGCTGAGAATAATGGAGGACTTTGATCCCAACACTAAATTAGGAATAATTGTATCCAAACTTTGAATTGATGGTGTTTAACGCAGCCATCCACACAAAGCACTATGGATAACCCTCATAAAAGTCTCACGTTGAAACTTCAGTGTAAATTAGTGTTTAAGTTGAGTACCGATACCAGCACTTATGCATCTACTGCTGAAAGGGGATTTTCTCTTTGCCCCTCCACAGCCAGGTCAGGGTGTGGAGCAGGAACATCACTGTGTGCTACTGGAGGACAGTTAAGAAGGATGGATGCTCACTGCTTGAAATGTATTTCTAGGCTCAGGAAAACAGTGTTTAACACATAATATTCACTAAGAGGTATTCACAGAATGCACAACAGGACGTCCATTTGGAGTTTACTGAAGAGTATCATTTGTTTCAACACACATTCTGCACATTAAAGCAGGCGAGATAATTGGCATATATACAGTCCCACTGCTCCTTGTACAAAGAACACATTTCTGATTTTCCTCTTAAAGTCAGTTATGTCGCAGGGCTTATTTAAAGGCCATCAGCAGTCTGCCATTTATGTGCACTATGTATAAGAGATACTTGGGCTGCTAAACATAATAGCAGTGGTACATAGTAAGTAGCAGGTCAGAAGTTTTTCTGACCTACTGATTCATTAGTAGAGCTTGAACAGCAGCTATCTGACTTCCAGGAGAATAGGAGAATTTTTTTGACTAAATAGCTTTTGCGCATCTGTGTATGTACAACTTTACTATTAAATATTCTGTATTCAGCTTGCAGCACGTTACTGGTGCATCTCATATAATTAGAATATGGTGGAAAAGGTTCACAAGACATTGCTCAAAGTAAAAATTGCATATAGTCTAAACTCATTAAATATAAACTGAAATATTCCAAGCCTTAAAAAAAAAAAAAATTACAGCTCATGAACCTCCCAAAATCAATGTCACAATATTAGAATATTTCAAAGAGGGCCACAGAGATGTCAATCAAGGACCCCTAGACCCTCCCACACAATCCTAAGAAGAGTTCTCAGAATACCTCAGAATACCTGCAAAGAGCCTTTGATTTGTCAGTCTGATTGAGTACACACAAGCATAATCATGGAGAAGACTGCTGACTTGAGAGTCACTGATACCCTCCAAAAGGAGGGTAAGATTTGAAAGCACATTGCTGAAAGGGCTGGCTGTTCATAGAGTGCTGTCTCAAAGAATATTAATGAAAAATGTGGTCGGAAAAGTTGCACAAGCAAAAGGGATGATAGCAAACTTGAGAGAATGATCAGGAAAAACAGATTCTAGAATGGTGTTGGAGATTCACAAGCAGCGGCCTGAAGCCTGAGCCAGAACATCCAAAGCCACCAAGCACAGATGTTTCCAGGAAATGGGAGGCAAGTGTCGAATTCCTATTTTCAGGCCACTCCTGAACACCCAACAACATCAGAGGTGTCTTACCTGGGCTAAATAAGGGCTAATTATAACTGGACTGTTGCTCAGTGGTCCAAAGTCCTCTTTTCAGATGAAAGTAAATTCTACATTTCTTTGGGAAATCAAAGTCCCAGAATCTGGAGGAAGAGTAGAGAGCCACAGGATTGCTTGAAGTCCAGAGACAAGTTTCCACACTCACTGATGATTTGGGATGTGTTGTTATCTGCTGGTGTTGGTCCACTGTTTTTTATCAAATCCAAAATCAACACAGCCATCTACCAGCAGATTTTGGAGCACTACATACTTCTGTCTACTCAAGAGCTTTTTGGAGATCCGATTTTGTCTTCCAGCAGGACCTGGCATCTTCCCGCATCACCAAAACCACTCAGAAATGGTTCACGGACCATGGCATTACAGTGCTAGATTGGCCAGCCAACTCACCAGAGCTGAACCCCTGAGAAAACCTGTGGCATAATGTCAAGAGGAGAATCCAGCAGTAAAGAAGAGCTGGAGGCTGCTATGAGCATCCTCTACACCACAGCAGTGCCAGGGGCTATTTGAATATTCTCAGATTCATTTTCTTGGTGGTGGAGCAATGTCTAATGAAGGGTATTAGGCATTTCCCACTATAATCTAATTATATGA
Organism: Amphiprion ocellaris; assembly: GCF_022539595.1. Lineage (NCBI taxonomy): Eukaryota > Metazoa > Chordata > Actinopteri > Pomacentridae > Amphiprion > Amphiprion ocellaris. The sequence goes on along the minus strand of NC_072787.1, from coordinate 721,012 downwards.
GATGCATTTGAATAAGTAAAAAAAAAACAACTAAATTCACAGTTACAAATAAAAAGCAAGTGGTATATTGCACACCAGTTTTGTTTAACTTCACTACTTGTAGTGGTGTCTTGACTGTCACACAGTTATAGATAACAATCACATGCTTGGCATTTACATTTATTGTCAGTAAGAATCCTCCTTTGTCAGTTCTGCCCACACTGTGATTAGATCTTAATATGCAAATATGTTAGGTGGAGCCAGTGGAATAATCAACAGACATGGACTGTCCTGTTTCAAGGGAAAACAGGTGTAATTTACAAATAATTGTTCTGATTCCAATCGTTTCTTTAATTTTAAAGATTTGTAGTCAGAGTGAGGAGTTTGTAGGTAATTTCGCTACTACAAATTAATTTTTTACAGCTAATAGTCAATAATAGCATTGGATTTCCAAAGTACATCAGTCTATACACAATGAGAGAATGCATTGCTGGAGAAGAGCACCCATTTACTACTTACAACAATAACTGAACATGTCACAGTTTACATGCACTTAGCCTGTATAGTAAGCAGATACATCAACACCAAGCAACAACGTCTGGGTCTGAAAATGAAGCCAGTGGAGAAGCGCAGTTCCTTGAATATCCACTTGAGGTTTGCTCTAAAAACAAATCAATCTCAATGGACTCCAAAGTTAAAAAGCCCAACTTTATAGCAGAAATGAACGTGTTTAAAGCTTGGTTTTGGGCTCTGTACAAGAAGAGAATTTTTATATATGTCACATATTATACATTAATATGTGACATATATAATATTATCATATATTATATATGTCATATATTATTAAAATAATACTTAGTAAGTAAAGGTGTGGGAACTGCCATTTGTATAGCCCACTTTAGTTCTACCCACACTCCACTTTTTTGCCCAGTTTTTGATTGGCTATTAATCATTATTATTATATGGCTATTATTATTATTATTATTATTATTATTATTATTATTATTATTATTATTATTAATAATAATAATAATAATAATAATAATAATAATAATAATAATAATAATAATAATAATAATAATTAGATTATTGGGGTGTGTACAATAGTAAGTAACAGCATTTGCAGTGGCATATGTATGTGTTTTTTCAGTTTTCCAGATACACATCAGGTTGTGATTTCAGCTGTAAATGTGACTTGTGACACTGTCCACTAGTGAAAGTTATCCACAGCTAAAAGCAAAGCTAAAAGCATCTATGCAGCAACGGCAACTTTTCTTATCTTCCTTCAGCACAACACGTAACGCTGACAGAAAGTTTTCGTTATTGACACTGGGTATATTCACTTTTTCCGTCTTCCTAACTTTAGCAGGGTTTTGATTACACATTTTGAAAAAAGCTAACATCATACCAATGGTATATTTGCTTCTATAAAGTTTCATTTCTTATCTGTCCCATTGCTTTGTTGTGGTTTTGTGCAAGTGTAGTCCCAAAGCAAATACTGTCGAATCATTGCTGTTGCAGCAAATAAGCAAATATAAATACTGCAGACTTGAGTCAACAGAAATAAAATGAAATGAGATTGTAATTTTAATACAATTAATGTTGGTGCTCTGCAATAGTCAAAGCCTCAAACTGCTAATGGGCCTCTGGAAAGTGTGAATACATAGACTCCTCTGACTGCAATTCTATCTTTTGCTGCTCATTTTATGGGTCACTTATTCTACACCTTGATTATTCTTTTAAAGTGGCATTCAAGGGGCACTTTTGCATATGAAATTTTGTTCAATTAACATGAGGACTATTACTTATCCTGTAAAACAGCTGCATGATTTGCTGATGGAGAGAGTTCTCTGGAGTCACAACATAAACCTGAATATGTCCTACTGATGTCATCAGGGTTATCACAGCTTTCACACTGAGATCAATTATTTAAAAAAGGCTTTTACAAATTAGCACCATGGACTCTGTGTAAACTGTAATTAAAATATGCATATTCAATTGCATTAAGGGAAATGTAGGAATGTGTATTTGGCCATATGACGTTGGTTGGTTGTCCAGATGGAATTTACTCAGAAACTGTTGTTTGAGTGTCCGTGGAGTTTTGTACATATACTCATGTTTCCAAAAGTATAAATCCCAGTGACTTTGGTGAACCTCCAACTTCTTCTGTGATGTCTCCATATTTCTGTATTAAAGAAAAATATCTGTACATTTATTAGAGTCATTATGAGTAGAGATATTTAGGTTAGAATAAAAATGCTAGTTGACTTAATCAGAGAGAAAGAAAAAAATAGGCAATGCTAAGGTTGCACGCAAATGGATTCTAAAAAGTACCGTATGAAAGAGATTCAAGCAGGTCCAATGACACCATTACTGATCATGTTATCTGTTGGAGTTGCGAGGCCAGTAATGATGCACTGATCCGGTCATAACATCATGACCACCTGTCTAATACTGTGTTGGTCTCCTTTATGCTGCTAAAACTCCTCTGACCCAGTGGTTCATGGATTCAGGACCTCTGGGGATGTCCTGTGGTACCAGGATGGTAGCAGTGAGTTCTGTGGGTTCTGTGGGTTGCAGGGTGGGATCTACCTAGATCAGGCTGATCCTGGACCATCCCACAGATGCTCAATGAGGTCTGGATCTGGGGAGTGTGGAACCTGGGTGAGCAGCTTAGATCTGTCGTTTTCTCTGGGACACTCCTGAGCAGTTTCTGTGGTGTATCAGGGTGTGTTGTCCTGCTGAGGGTGGAAACTGCTGGAAAAAGGTTTGTAACAATTTGTCTGTTTATATTGTCTCTTAAACCAAGATGCTATCAGGCTAATATACAACAGATAACTGTGGATGATTGATGCATATAGTTGTGTGTTGGTTTGGATAAAGTACCAGATAGTTGTGGATATTGAAAAACTCTGATCTGCATATCCGATAGTCAACTTTCAGCACTCGTAGCATCCTTGGAATATGCCAGATCTTGTCATAGTCATGTCCCAATAACCTGACATTGTCATTTTCTAGCTCAAGTCCACCCAACATGCATTTAAAGGTACATATACTGTATGTGCCATGTATTCCTTTAAGAGCTTTTCAACCCATAAAAACAGAAAACATTCAAACTACATTTGTTTTGTTGTTCACTGTCATCTTAATACTGTGTTTTAAAGATGCTACTCTGTTTTTTTAAAAACAATTTTTCATTCTTCTCCTGGGGACTAATGCATCATCCCCACTGATGTTTATTCAGTCTCCATGAGAGAGCATTGATGAATGTGCATTGTGCCCATCAAATATACATAATGAAAGCTGGTAAAACTTATGTGAAAGCTGCACTGCACCGAATGAGTTAGCCTTCATTTTCTTTTAACTGTGCTTTTTTCCCTCCTCCTGTGCCGGCACAGGATGACATTTTATGAGAACTGGCAGAGCTTTCAATAAATTAACTTCTAAACAGCAAGATGCGTACGCTGCACTGAACAGTCTGACGCTTTTTTATTATTATTATTTTTACTTTATTCCTTCCAGATCACACAGTGGTATGATACATTTTTTTGATTAATAAAGGACATGGATAGGGACATGTCCATATTTGCTCAGACCGAGGATACCAGACACCCATATTTAATCACAGAGACACTGCGCTCTGTTTGCTCATCTTGCTGAAGCAGAAGCAATTTGTCATACTTTGCAGGAGATAGGTCTCAGTCTGAGCTTCAAACAGAGACAATGAGAAGTCTGACCTGGGTCTTTTACTATTTCAGAGAACCATTTTTATGAAGCGTTGAGTTCAAAGGTGCAATCGTTTCACCAAAGGAGGTTTCTCCACAGTGTGACAGTACAATCTATTCACTGAAGATTTTCAAGTTTGCAAAAGTCCCAATTCTGACCTCTTGGAACCTTATCTCTATGTTTCATGAGCTCCAGGAAAGAAAGAAACAAGCCTGTTACATATTAGTGAAGCCTCAGCTTGTGTTTCACTGTTTCAAATCAGTGTTGTGAGTCATCGTCCTGTGTTCATGGCACTGAAAAGGAGTGTAATGAAGCATGTAAAGCAAGGAGTGTTTACAGAGCATCGTTGGAAAGAGGCAAGAAACAGCCAATTACCTTCGAGAAGGAAACAGTGGTGTCTGTGTTCCACCAAGGCCTTGCTATGGAAAGAGACAATACAAAGACACACATAACAGGTCAAAAATGTTGTCAGGGAAACTGAATCTAAACGTCCATATTCTTCTCCCACCACACAATGTAATATGAAGATACAGAGTATCACTGATGCTGTGTGCTACCAAGGTTAAATGACATTGTTCTTCCACTGAGGAAGAGAGTTCCTGTAGCCATGTTCTGCCTTTTGCAGCCTCCACATAGAATAGAATGGTTATGTTTCAGGTGAGGCATCACAGATCAAGACCTCAGTATGTATATGAAACATAATGTGTCGCTTTTTACACTGAAAAACTCAAGGCAAACACTTTGGTGTGGAGGAAATTGACAGATTTTTATATAGTGATTTTATCTGAAGTCCTTTAGGTTTAGTGGTCTTTTTAAAGGGCAGGGCTGGAGTGATGGTTGGAACACAGACCTTGCAATTAATGGACAACCCCTCTTTTCCAGCCCAGCAGCAGAGTAAGACATTTCAGCAACCAGATTGTTCTGGCTTTTGATGTTAGAAGGTTTATGATTTGGGTGGTGACCCCTTGACCAATTGTTATGGCCAAAAGCCACAGCACATCAAGTGGAAATTATTACAATTACCCATTCCAGTCTTGGGAATAAACAACACTGAAGTCAAAACAAGCTAAAGGCACACTACCAGTTAAAATGTTTTAGAACGCCCCGATTATTCCAGGGTTTTTTTGGTAAATTCTGCATGTTAATGTCTCATTGTACTCTGAAATGAAAGCATAGAACAAATAAACAAATGAAGTAAAGTACAAACTAAAATGTATTCTAAACTTTTAACTCCTTTGGCAGATATAACAGCTGAACACACTCGTGGCATTCTTTCCACAATGGAAATGAAATATTCTTCAGAAAGTTCTTCCCATCTCTGTAGCAGAAGTTCCCATAAATGTGGTTCTTGTAGGTTGCTTTGCTTTCACTCTTCTGTCCAGTTCATCCAAACCAGTTCCATGGGTTTAAGTCTGGAGACTGTGCTGCCACTCCATGTTTTCAAGCTTACCACCTTGTTCTTTTTCCTAATGCAGTTCTGGAATAGCTTGGACTGATGTTTTGGGTCATTATCTTGCTGTAGGATGAACCCCTGACCAACTAGAACATACCAGAGGGTTCTGCATGGAGCTGCAGAATGCTGTGGTAGATGTTTAGGTTCAGGGTTCCTCTCACTCTGTACAAGAACCGACCCTGGATCCAGCAGAACAGCCCCAGACCATCATACTTCCTCCTCCATGTTTGATAGTTGATGTTCCACACTGAGGAACCATCCTTTCTCCTACTGGATGGAGTACAAAAATCCTGCTGATGAACCAAAGATTTCAAATTTAGATCCATCAGTCCATAATACCTTCTTCCAGTCTTCAGTAGTCCATTGGTGGTGATTCATGGTCCAGACAACCCTCTTTTTCCTCCAGTTTCTGAGCTTTTTGATGGTGAAGCAAACTGGACTCACTGACACCCTGTAGGAAAGACCTACATTTCAAAGTGTTATGATGGTCTGTTTCTCTTCTATTGTTAATTACCTTTTTCCTCATCATTTTTACAGCAACACACTACTTTCTGCAGTACAGTACAGTTCAAATAATGTTCTGGAGGGTTCCATGGTGTGTTTCAACACTACTTTTATACAGACAGAGGGGGTTGGAAGTAATGAAGAAATATTGGGACACCTGAAGGATTTGGTAGCATCAACTTTCAAGACTGGATCAACCTCAATTGCTGCAGAAAAGCTTTAAATTGTTAACCCATTTCTGTTCCCTGAAAAAAGCCTTTTTGTATAATTCTGAAATGTACATTATTTTTTCAGTTTTGGGTAACCTGACCTTTTTTTTTTTTTTTTTAACCTCTGGCAGTTCACCACTTACCTTTGGACCATTTCAAGCTATTCATTGAACCTGAACTACTACCTAAAATTGGAGCATTCTAAAACTTTTGACCAGTAGTGTACGTTTGTGTTTGTTTCTTTTAAAAGTTCCTATGTATGTTTAACTTAAATTAAACTATATAATTTGCATGTGCCTGGAAAAGCAACCAATCATGTAGCAGTGCAAATTTAATGGGGATAATTTTACATAATAATAATAATCCACACAACAAATCATATTGTTGTATGAAGTATTAGGATCTTTTACTTAAATCCTGAAAGCTAAACTCTCTGTTGAAATGTATGCCTGAAACACAGATCCAGGAACAACTCCACAGCTGTAAGGTGAAGAAAAAAACACCAGACTCTAGCAAGAGAAATCTTAAAACCAGAAAAATAACAAATCACAAAAAAATCCTTTTTGATATGCTCAATGGTTGTAATATTTGTTCTGATATAAGATATAATGCACATTTTTTACTTTGTGTGAGGTAAGAGTGTAGGGAGGTAGGTGGATTTGAGTATCAGTTCCTTACAGTTGATGAAAACAGAATAATCCGACTCTGTGGGCGTCTCACTGTGTACTGTAACATGTCTTGACACACAGAAAATAATGGATTCAAATTAAACTTTATCCCTATTACCTCTGATAACAGATGCTCTATATCAATCCAAATCCTCAGAATTTTGCTACAGTCCCAAAATTAGTAAATTAACAAATCTATAATTCTGTATTTAAAACAATCCCCTGATCCCTCACAGTCATAATAATTAACTTATCGATTATCATTGCCAATTCTGTTCATCATTTTCTTTTCAATGAAAATCAGATTTTCTTTGATTGCAATGTTTGCTTCAGAAATTCTAAAAAAATATTTTTCCCCATTAAATCTTGGTTCCACACATGTATTTTATGTAACGTAGTGTCTCCAGAACACTATTTTTTTTTTTGCAGGATTCTGTAAACTTTGCCTGTTAGTTTGTTGCCTGTTTCTGAATTAAGCATAATTTCCTCTAAATTCCTCTGCTGTCCAACTGATTACACATTAAAAAAGAAGGCTAAATCACTCTGAGTTGCACATACATAAAATATCTTCATTACATCAAACTTGTTTAGCAAATCAGTCCAAGAGAACTGTCTCCATTCATGGAATTAACAGTTTCTATATCTCCCCATGCGTGTACACACACATAATGGTGAAGTTTGAACAACTGTCTTAGCATTGCTCCATAAATGAGAATGAGTACTTTGGGGAACTGATATCATACAATTTCCTATATTTGTCATTTTCCTCCCTGTTGCTGCTAAACTGACTTAGGCTGTAATCATTTTAAAATAAATATGAAAGAAGAATATGAAGATAGGCTTCTGTATTTTCAACTTGACTACATTGCTATTCAATTGTGTTTTTTCCCATGTGGCACAGGTAAAAGGCTTGAGTAGCAAGATAGTATAATTTTAAAGGTGGGTGATTAAATCCTCTGTGCAACTTGAAATATGTGAGACCTTCTGCTAAATTCTGTGATTTTTATTTCCTCATATTAAGTCTGTGACAACAAAAAGAGATAGGTGCAGAAACTTGTCCCCGTCAAAAGGCCCCGATGAGATTTTTAAAAAACTGTTTACTTGTACCTGTGTGACTCTATGAAATTAAATGCAAAACAAATTAAGCACAATAATGGCAAATAGTCTGCTCTTAAATTATGGCATTGTTCTGCTTTACACCCAAAAGTTTGTTCTTCCCAAGAAAGGAAAGCTCAAAGACTGAATATGCAATATAATCAATTTATTCAATAACCAGTATTCCCCCTTTCACTTTGATCACAGCATTCAGTCTTTCAGGCATGGAATGAACCAGGTTCTTGAGTCTGGATGGTTCTGTCTTCCCTCACTAGAGTTGAGCTGTGTCATGGTGGTCAGTGGTGCACTGGTAAAGATGTTCAGGATTCCCCAACAGTCCTCAGTTGGGTTGAGGTCAGAGGAGTTTGGGTTCCAGTCCTCCTTAAAGCCAGGTAGAAGCTCAGAACATCAATGCTGAGTCATGTCAGTGTGAGCAGGGCCACCATCTTGCATAAATACCAATTCCGAACGTCTGTTAAACATTTTCCGTTCAGTCAGAGGCCCCGATTTTCTCCTCCTGGCCAAAACTGAAAGTAGAACCTTTTCTAGAATGTTGTTGGTCTAATATTGTGCATTAACAGTGGAACCTTGATGCACAATGTGCAGCTCTGAGAGACCTGAAGCAGACATAGACCCCCAAACCAGACTCTGGGCACTGAATTTCACTTACTCAGAAGATGGTACTTTTTCACCATCATCCGTATAGATACAGTCATTTTGGCTGTTTGGTGTCAGAAATAAGTAGAGAGGGCATTCACCAGAGAAAATCCAGTTTTTGGAGTCAGAGTTATGAACTTCTTTGCTAAAGCCAGTTTTCTCTCCTTCTGCACTTTGGCGAGTCGTGGGGTACGTTGTCTCTTGTAAGCTTTCAGCCCCAGTGTTTCTGTTAAATAATGATGCACACAGCTCTTAGAAACATCTTCTCCAAGATTCTTCAGCCTCTGACTGAGTCGCTGGCATGACTGGTGTCTTTAACCCTCGGCTTTTCTCATCAGATCCTGGGTTTTTGCAGTTACGCCAGATGGACGTCCTGAGGAAGTCAAGTCTTTGAAGGATCCTCCTTTGTTGTACCTTTGCCACCACTTCTGCACCCAGTGGAAACTTCTGCCAAGGGCTTGAGCTTCCTGTTGACCAGTTTTTCCTGCATTTCGAAGAGCAATTAACACACCAATGGTGGCAGAGCTGTCATGCAAGGTGCCTGCACAGTACAGGGACCCTTGGGTGGATGAGATAAGGTAAAAAACTAAAATGCACCTACTCAGAACTAGTTTGTTACAAGTGCAACATTGTGCTCTAATCTGTATTAAAGTTAAGGAACATTAGGAGCAAAATGTAATTTAAGTGCATTACTTAGTTGCAACACTTGAGGGAATGTATTACATTTTTTTCCACCAATGCACAGTATTGTACATTCAGTGTTTCTACATGACATGTGCCTGGTAGCCCTGAATAGAGTGGTTTGTTTGGACATTTATTTTGGCATGGTACCACACTTTACGTAGTTTTGAGAATGGTAGCTAAACTTCATGACTTTCCAATTTGTTAGCGTTTACTGTGATATATGTTTTGTGTTCGAGACAAGTAAATGCCAGGTTCTATCTTTAGTTGTCCAGGGGTTTAACAATATGATATACTTGTGATATCCATGCATATAGTCTCTAGAGAGGCGAGGTGACAAATAGGAGATCTATATGTCACCTCCTCATGTCTCTAATACCAGCATTTGGACACAGAAAGCATTAAGTGCTGTGGGCCAAATACAATGAATACAGCTTTAGTCATATTTATCTTGAGACAGTTTGCAGCTAACCAGGAGAAAATGGTTGAAAACGGTTATTGAGGTCAATGAGTTTGTTGTAGCTATTTGGAGGATGGGGGTGGATGTCATCTGCACACCAGTGACAAGCGATGTTTGAACTTTGTTTATTGTGGCCAAACAAGAGAAAATAAATGGAGAAATTCGATAGACTTACCTCTGAGACCTTATAATCATCCATAGATACATTTTAGTGTTAAGTGTTAAGCAGTTGTTGAGACTGAATCAGTCATTTTACCAAAAGCCCAAAGAATGATGTATGTATAGTCCAAAGGTAATCCAAAGGAAACTTTTGACTTGTTTGGTTTCTCTTTAAAATGTGTAAGGTGTGAAGTGCTATGAGATGACAAATGTTGTGAACTGGCCCAATATAAATCAAATTCAATTGAATTTAAATTAAATATGTTGAAGTTCAAGTGGTGACACACTTTAGTGGCCATTAACCACACAGTCAGTGTAGAGAGGAGGTGATGGTGGAGTAATGGACCAAGAAACAACTGATGGTTCCTTGTTTAGAACTGATCAACTCTACCATTTCTTTTTCAACTTCATCAAATATTAATTATTATAGCCATGATGCTGAAGGTCCACCAACCTTAACAAAGTACGTATTTTAATTAGGGCTGTCAAAATTAACACGTTCACGCAGATTAATCCATCATCATGATTAATCTGATTAAAAATGTTAACGCAATTAACGCATCTGCAGTGCAGGATGACTCAAAATCCCTGAAACATCTTTGGCAACGCATTTTGGCAGTTTGTCCAAGTAGACTTGCCCTTGCACAAATGGGCAGTTGATCCGGTAGTGGCAGAACTAACCAACTTGAAATGGAAGATGGTAAACATTAGAGCCCAGCTGATTTATCAGTGGGCTGATTAAATCAGCCGATTAATAGCTCTTTTCAAAATAATTACCATCAGCCAGAGTTTTGCCGATTAAATGCCAAAATATTCTGAATTTCTCATAAAACAGTAAATGCTGTTAAGTGTAGAATGATGTCCTTACGTCGTTTAAGCTACAGCCAGGCAACATTACAGGAGTGGGCGGAGACGACAGGTAAGGTTATAACGACACTGTGAAATTAACAATGACTCAACATGTCTCCCCTTTCAGTTCAGAGAAAAAATTAAAGTTCAAATGATTAACATTACTGTCTGTCGTCAGCAACCATCATGATGTCACTCTTAGTTTTACTTTGTCAGAAAATACTAGAACATGACCGAGGCTGGAACAGCAACTGTGTTGTTATGGAGGAACATTAGTGTCAGACTATTTCTGACCATTATACCTTTAAAATGCAACTCTGTCAGAGATGACATGTTTTACATCTGAGGAAGGGTCTCTGGTTTTTATTTTGGTTCATATGAGTCCTGACTTCATGGAAAAGCAAGTAATGGAGTAGAGAAATGTGATTTAACATTAAAGAGCATCAGAGGGCTGCAGAAATAATGTTTTACAGTAACTTCACTCATTATGTTGCTGATATACAGCATATATACATAGAACCTATCTCTAATTTGCAGCAACAAGAAGACAAGATGTTTTTCATAACTCATTTATAGACTGACTCTTTTTTAAGCTTACATAATTTCCCAGAGGTGGGATGTGAAGTCAGTTTGGTTTTAAATCGGTCGCTGTTCCATAAAGCAAGTTTACCAAAATAAGCCAGACTTATTTCACCTAGTCTGACTTACTTTCACTTTGCTTTGTTGCATGTTTTTGGACTTGGAAATTCCTCTCTGTTGTAAAGTTAAACAAATACTAAAGGACAGAGTATTGTAAAATACTAAAATGTTCTGCCTGTAATTCATATTTTTGTTGTTATAAGTGTTCAGGGACCAAAAAAGAAGTTATTTTATTAATTACATGTTGTGGTGTGCTGAGCATTGAAGCCACTTTGGACATTTTACTTACAGTCTTGCTTGTGTTTCACTGCTGCAGGTAATTTTCCCAAATTCACAGAGCTGAATTTTCACTGTAACCTGTCCTTGTGCTGTCATGCCAAATGGCAGATCTGCTCACTCCTGGAAAGTTTTGGAAGGGAAAGAGAAAGAGGGTTTTGGAGCCCAGCTGTCAGCCAGACGAAGCCTCCTGCTCTCTGTGTGTTCTGTGAGCAGTGAGAATTCTGGGCCTGTCGACAGAGTAAATAACATGTTGTCTTTTTTTCTGTCAAAGTTTCGCCTCCCTGGCACTGTACACTCTGTACACAAGCACAGTGCACTGCCAAACTAAGCTTGGCTAATTGGTGATTCTAGACTGGGGATTATTGAGGAAGCAGAATTCATCACAGTAAACACATGGTAAACAGGGAACATTTTCCAAGCACTGGGGATGGATCAAATATTGTTGTGGGTCTAAATCATCATGGCCATTATCAAGCACTATTGCCTGGTGAAAGGTTTGGGAATGATTTTGTAAGTGTGGGAATGACAATTATTTTTTTGTTGGTCTTTGTAGTTGTAGTCTGTTAGGAGTCTTTGTGATGCCGCTGAAGATACAGCTAGAGCTCCAGTCACTTTTTTATCAAGCTCAATCCTAAATGAACTCCCCTAAGAGCTGACAATAATGTCTCTGCTTCTCTGCTCTTCTCAGGGCAGCACTAACAACACAGTTTATGGCTGAAGTTTGGCCAAAGTCACTGCTGCTGTCATCCACAGGCAACTTCAGTGACTATTTTCAACTAAAGAAGTTTGTTTTTCAGTGGACACCATGCAGAACAAAGCCCAACTTCAATTAGCTAAGCTCACTGGTTCCCAGTTGGTGTGCCTTTAAGGCAAAGGCTTGACATCACTTCTGAGTCCTTTTTCCTTTCCTGAATTCATTACAAGCTCCTGTGATCACAGAACATGTTACACAAGCTAATGATTTGCTTTCGTCTGTTGATAAAGGCACAATGCATGCAAGAGATGAAGATTTCACAATACAGAATGTACAAGAAATATATCTTTGTCCGCACATAACTCAGACTGTTACTTAACATGTAGAGGTCAAAACTTGTCTGGATGTTTGCAATTATAAACTTTTGGAGATGATTTACATTTTTAGTCTACAGAGAAAACATTTACTGTTGTGTGTGAAGCAGGTGTGTCAGGACAATAGACAGTGTTTACTGGAGTGTTCTTGTCTGGTCTAAAGTCATACAGTGGTCCCACAGGCTAATGCAATTAAAAGTCCAGCAGAATTACTATTTATTGATTTATTTTCTGCTACAGCATAATGCAGGGTCTGTGTCCTTTGGGTTGGATGATTGTACCCTCCACATGTTCATACATCAGTCTGGCTCATTATTATTAATTTGTCTAGACAGAGTATTTCACTGCATGCAACAAATTAAACAATTTGATTTAAAATGTATTTGTGTAAAGTAGTAGCAATTAATTAGAAAAATCATCAACATCAGCAGCAACTTTCAACTATAATCCATCCATCTCTCCATATGCTGTATCCAGTGGAGGCTATTCAAGCTGACATGGGGCTAAAGGCAGAGTAGAGACAACTCAGACACTCTCACACAGCCAATTTAAAATCCCCTTTTAACTTCCCATGCATGTCTTTAGACTGTGCGGCGGCAGTGCTAATCACTGTACCACTATGCTGCCCTACTGGAGGTAACGTCTCCTTCAAACTCCTACGAATGTCTTACAATGTACTTAAAATAAAACCCAAAAGAAAACTCCTTAGCTAGCCAGTTGTAGCCCCCCTTACTTTTATATTTTTATACTATGAAAATGCCCTGTACAAAGCTTGATAAAGAAAAACTACCACCAGGAAATATCGCTGCAATTTACAGTCTAGACAGCCAATTAGTTAATCAGGTCTTTCACTACTTTAAAACAGAGTGAGAAGTCTAGAATGTGTTTCATCCCAGATAATACATTTACATTCCTTTACCAGCAGATATGGTAATATTTAGTGATGAAAGTATATGAGATAAAATGTAATGCAGCTTAAAGTGAAAAAATAGTACAAATCTCTGATCACAGAGATGGTATAGAACAGACAGAAAAATGGAAATACATTTTTGCTTTTGATCCTTTTTGCCAAAAGGTTTCTCCTTTTTTTTGGAAACTATTTAGAGTGTCCATTTTTCTCAAACACTTCTAGTTGAAAGGTTGTGGGATGAGGAACTGATCTCCATGTGGTGCCTCGGTCCTAACAGAGCTTAGGTGTGAAGCTGTATACTGTTAAATCTTGTACTTTGGGGATGATCTGAAAGCTAAGTGATTTGGGTGCAGCAGGTTTAATGCCCAGGTGGCTGGACCTTTGCTGTTGTCTTTCGCCCCATGTCCGGTGCATCTGCGATGTGACTTTCTGTTAAAAGTAAAAATGAAAAAAAAACAATCTGTTAAAAAAAACAAAAAAAGTCAGTCCTGTACAGTTTGATGACTTCTTTGACTCTAACTACAAATGTTTTCTTTAAACCAAGGATCTTTTAGATTTTTACACCAACTTTGTGTCATTCGCTTTTGTTCCTCTCACAGTCCAAAAACATGCTGAGGTTAACTGGTGATTCTAAATTGTCTGTAGGTGTGAATGTGAGTGTGATTGTTTGTCTCTATGTGCAGCACTCGTGACCCTAATGAGGATTAAGTGGTATATAGATAACGGATGGATTGAGCAGTTTAAATGGCTGCACAACAAACACCTCAAACTCTACCTTTGACTTCTCATGTTGTCTGTATGAAAGGCGGAATATTCACACCTATAAAGATGTCCTCAGTGACTGGATTTTCAAATTGGAAGAGGGCTTTGGAATCTGTCTGGGAGCATGAGAAAAGTGCCCTCTATATGTCCCACATGACATGCAGGCAAAGCTCTAAAAGACTCCAGAAGATGTAATTTAGCTGCTGAAAACTGCCAGTGCAGCTAGTTATCAGAGAGACACCAACACCTTCACCACATTGTGTGGCAGCCACCACCTTTTTAAGAAATTGACAAATGCCTTTCCAGGGGCATGATGAGCAGGAGTCTACCTCGACTTAAGATTGCTTTATTTCATTTCAAACGTTTCCCCAATTAAGAAAAACAAGCCCTCTGCTCTCATACCATCTACCATTTCTCCTCAGACAAAATGATGTGCTACAGTAGGCACAGGGCTTTGTTCTACAGTCCATGCAGATGCAATAGAAGAAATGCTACAGTCACATAACTTGGTTGATCTTGTGTGTTGCTCCAAAATATGGTGGTGTATCTGTCATGAGTGGAGCAGTGGAGGGCTTCCAAACCACTTAAGATAGCGACACCCTGATGCACAAGGAGCTCAAGCTCGTCCACGGCTACACATGAAAAGCTATCCTTGGAGCTACTGCTGGAGATGACACACTGCATGCTGGTGATGTTTTCTCCCTGGTTAAACTGAATGGCTGCACTTATACCTGCAGGGAGAATGATGGGGCTTAGATGGAATAATTAAGTAAAAGATGGCAGTCCAAGTTTCGACAGACCTCCATACAGACCCCAGTAGTGAAGATGTGGTCAAGTCAACCTGTGGATCAACCTACAATCTCACCACCTCCTAAGATTTCAGACTTTTTTATCCATGTGTGATCAGGGTGGTAGAAGAGCTCATCCCATGGGTCAATCCAGAACTGGAGGACATTTTACGTCCCACCCATCAAATTTCAAATAATCCACGTACAGAATACTAAGACACACAGTTGTTGTGTAAATGTTCTTGTCCTGAGATCAAATCTAAAAAAAAAGAGGAGAAAAGAATGTTTGAAAATATTTTTAAAATACCAAATAAGTCTGGAGTTCCCCCTAAAATGTCATTCTTCTCTTGTCCCACCCCCTGATGACCAAATTGAATCTCAAATAAAACAGTTAAAATGAAATTTAAATCTCCTTTTTTGGTTTTATTTTTTTCATTGATGTCTTTGTAATTGTGGGAAAAAAAATTTTAATCAACATAGTATTTGAAATAATAATTATTATGCATGGAGCATGTCCCACAACATGGTAGCATAATCGTGTTGATGACTTTTTTGTGGTTTTGTGTCTCATTTTTGCCATTTTATGTCTTGTTTTTGTCATTTTGTGTCTTGTTTTTGTCATTGTATGTCTTGTTTTTGTTGTTTTGTGTCTTGTTTTTGTTGTTGTATGTCTTGTTTTTGTTGTTTTGTGTCTTGTTTTTGTTGTTGTACATCTTATTTTTGTCATTTTGTGTCTCATTTTGTGTCTTGTTTTGTCATTTTCTGTCTTGTTTTTGTCATTTTCTGTCATGTTTTTGGTGTTTTGTGTCTTGTTTTTGTCAATGGTACCATAGATGTGTAAGCTGAGGGTAGGCTGCAAGCCTTTGATAGTTTATTACCTATTATTGATCAATATGGAGCAGAAAATTGTAAGAAGTTTTTTTTTTTTCAAAAATTTTGAAGCACAAATGTCTTCCAGTCCTGGAATGACACCATGATTTTTCAGGTGTGGGAGAAGAATATGTCAATCTGCAACCCAACCATAAAAGGTTCAACTTTCTTAAGAAGACCTCAAAATTAAAGTGTTTAATTGAAGCCAGAAGAACTCCTGGTGGCAAAAATTCTATCAAGAGAAGGATGGAGAAAGAGACAGCCCTGACACAGCCACTATGTTCCAAACACTTGATGATGATATGTTTCCCACCCCAGAGGCTGTCTTCTAAGTGGCCCTGATGATTTCAGTCTGCAGCTGCAAACACTCCTTCAGTGCCTTGTGCTGTTGTCACACAAGGTTAAGAAGCACCGTGGGCCAAGACAGGCTCAGTGACCAAGCCATCATGTTAATTGAAAAAGACAATCTTGACGGCATAAAGCCTGACAACATTATTGACAGATTTGCTCAGCTGAAACCAGATCAGTGCATCGCCACGTGGCTGTCACAAAAATATAACTGGAAAAAAATCCCTCCTTTCAGATGGCAGTAAGAGGACAAAAACTGAGAGAGGATGAGGACAGAGGTTAAAGGAAAATTGCTGGACATTAAATGTCCAGCGGTAAATGTGAGGAAGAAATGGAAGGAGAGAGCACATATGGATGGAAATGAAGGGAGAGCTAAGAAGAAAGGAAAGAGAAGTGAGATGCTTAACATGTCAGTTATTTGAGAGGTTAGATATACAGTATTTCTTTTTTAAAAGTTATGTTTTAGTCCTTTATTATAGAGGACAGTGGAGAGAGAGAGATAGGAAATATGGAAAGAAGAGTGGGGAAAAGACACACAGCAAGTGGCCATGGGCTGGATTCAAACCCATGACCCCTGCATCTGAGACTACAGTATAGACCCTGTTTATGGGTCACCAGCTCAACCAGTTGTGCTACTGGGGCGCAATATAGATATACATATATATGTATAGAAATATGCAGCATTTCTATATGGCTCGTAGCTTTGCAATGATTATAGGAGTTTGTGAAATTCAAAGTTTGTCGGTTTGGAATGATGGAAAGATGCACAAAAGAAAATAATGAAGGACAAAGTGAGGAAAATAAAGCAAGAAAAGAAGGACATACATGAAAGTGAGGCAAGGAAAGGAGTCAGTAGGGAAATAAGCAAGAGAGTGAAGGGGGAAGGACAGACGAAGCAGTAGAAGAAGAGGAGAGATGATGAAGGGAGCAAGAGAGGAGTGAGAAGCAGAAGTTAAGAGAAGGAGAGAGAAGAAAAATATGTGATGAGGAGAGGAGTGGAATAAAGGGTAGAAGTGGAAGTCTAGACTTGCTTATAGATTTGAAGAGTGAGGAGGAGAGAGAAGAAAGCATGGAATGAAAGAGAAAGAGAGGAAAAGCATGAAGGAGGAAAAAAATGTGTGAAAATTTAGAGAAAGCAGTGAAGACTAAGATGGACGAGAGATAAAAATGTGTTGAGTATAAAGGAATGAAAAGGAAATGAGACCAGGAGCAGGAGAATAAAATAGGCATTTAATCATTGTTTGCATATTAGATTTAGAAATATTCATAATTGTTTTTGTTGTTTGTTTTATATTTTCTGTTTTCAGTGAAAGATATTTCAGAGTGAAAGAAGTCAAGAAGAAAAGAGGAGAAAGTGAGAACAGAGTGACCAGGGGTAGATCAAATCCTGTTAGATGATAGATGCTCATGTGCTTTGCTCTACTCTGCTATTCCCTGAAGAAATCTAATATAATTTGAGCAAATGCTCATTGGCTGACCTAATTTTCAATTTAGTGTATTGATGGCCACATTTACTTGGCATTATTGGGGATCCTGGATTTCCAATTAGAGCAGCCCAGATTATGATGGCATGGATTCAAAAAGTGCAGCTTTGTCAGTGAAACTTTGATTCAGTGAACTCTACCCCAGCAAAGTTTCATGAAAAAAGGTTCTGAGATAAGTAATGATGTTTAAACCAACTTAAAAAACACATTGTACTGCGATACAATCTTTACCATTTTAATGTGGCAGTACTGAAAAGTAGTCATCCTCAGTGGTTCTCACTTCTTTAGCCTCACTTCAGCTAGGTGAGTCAGATGGTCACCCTCCTGAGCATGGTTCTGTCCAAGGATTCTTCCAGTTCAAGAGGATTTTTTTATATTTTTTCATCCGCTGTCACCAAAGAGCTCCTCAAACAGAATCATTTGGATTCCGTTTGAGGAATCCAAATTATTCCTCAAACTCTATAAAATAATATTGTAAGATTTTTACCTTGCACATGAAGTGCCCTGAGATGACTGATGATGTGGTTTGAGGCTTTGTACATAAATCCTAACTGAGCTGCACTGAATTGAGCTGAATAAAATGACCTTAGAAAGCCACTTATTTTTCAGTACTACCATTGCGACCTTTAAATAAATGTTTTTATAAACATTTTTACTGGTAAAATAAATAAATAAAACATTATAAAATCTGTTCACAGCTCAGTTTGCGATACAAACTACCCAAAAAAGAAAAAGATGGACAGCCAATATAATTTTGTCGGCTGTATGGCTATTTAAGTGATTAGTTGTACTTTAAATAGCTTAAAACATGTCAATTCAGATGCTAAATGTTATAGTGCTTTCTCTTTAGTACATTGGTAGATAAAAATGTCTGCTCCTGCACTCTAAGCTACAGCTGCCAGTGTGAGAGTTTTTTCAAAGTGATCATCACAATAATACACAAAAAGTTGGCTATCAGGATCATACTCATTACTCATACTTCATACAGTCAAAATGATTCAAATTTACAGATATGCTGAAGAAATTCCAAACCGTACAAATCACATACAAAACTAAAAATAATGTTTTGTCACAAAATATACAGAGATTGTTTCGGGATCAAGAAGAGCGATATTGATTAAGACGAAAATATAACTTCAAAATTAATAGAATCTGTATAAATAAAAAAAGATTCTGCATTTCATTCTGAGGGGTAAAACTCTGGAACAGTTTGGGTGAGGAGACCAAGCAATGTCCAAACAACAAAACAAAGAGAAAGTTTCCACAGTGGGGGTGTGACAGTCACTGGGTGTCCACAGGTTACTGTTCTGAATTATTTATTTATTTCATGATTTGTTTTCTGTATTTATTTATGTGTATTATTAGTTGGGTCTTTTCTTTCTGATGTGTTTTGCTGTTTTTAGGTCCTTTTGTCTCTGTCATTTTGTATAAATGTAGATGAACATATTTCTGTATATTTATTATAGATCATGTTCTCTATTATTATTATTGTTATTATTATTATTATTATTATTATTATTATTATTATTATTATTATTATTATTTATAAATGATAGTATTTTGAAGAAGCAGGAAGAATAGATTTACAATCATGTGTGTCAGGAGAAGGAGTGGGATTATATTAGCTTTCACTTCTTCTTTTGAGTTTTAACTTTTTCATGGTCTTTTGTTGTTGTTTTCTTTTTGCGTTGAAATGTTCAAACAAAAAGAAATGAAAGAATAAATCCAGACAGCAACTTTGAAAGTCACTTGGAAATGATTCATCACTGCAGAAAGAGAAATCTGTCTTGAATATGTGTTAGTTAAATCATGTTTGCAGCCCCATAAATACACACTGTGTCCTGGACAATACCATTTTGTATAGCAAAGTTGTTTGCTGCAAAACAGGTTTGTGTGGCTTATTGTGGATTTTTCTCATGAATAGTAATAAGTGAAATAAAGGAGTTTTTATTCTACATTTTGTCCAAACATAAAGGTTCTGTGTTTAAAGTGGGTTTTGCTAAAGAGTTGTGTGTTCTCTCCTTCAGAGCTCCTGTGTGAGCTTGCTCAGGACAGTCACCTTGACTTGTATGAAATTGTGGTCAGATCTTTTATGCAGGATGTCACAACAATATTACTGCTCAGCTGCTACTCAAGTCAAGCATGATAATCTTGTTAGCCACACTGACCTCACGGCTGAAATCCCTCTCAGGACTTTAAAACATGTTAATTCTCTGCCCATTTCCACCTTAGCCATGCAGAAAATGCCCTTCTCCCTAGAATATATGCTCTAATGATTAAACAGCCTGAAAGACACGAGGCAACACTTCTCCTTCTCTTAACATATTAGCGTTTTTCACAGTTCACCGTCACGGTGACAATCCCTCTGTACACATTGTCACTTTTATACCTCTTTACATCATTTGTCGATCAGCAGCAAGAAAACATAGTTTGATTAAAAGAAAATAGTATACACATATTTAAAAATTAGAATATAGAGTGAATGAATAAAAGTGGCTCCATGTGCTCCTAAATGGATGCAAGGCATATTCAAAGGATTCACATTTTTAAATATGTGTAGTAAAATAATAAGGATTTACAGTCAATGCGTTACTAAAAGTCAACAGTGCTATGAATAATGACAACTTCAATAAGAGAAAGATAAAATTTTGGAATAAAAATTCAAAGACAAAAATGCTAAATAAGAAAACATTAAAATGCTAAAAATTTACATTGCCCCTGTGTAGGAGGGCTGTGTAGTTTTTAGTGCATTAAAATGTAAAACACATAGATGTCACAGTGGCAAGGCACGCAGTTAAAGCAAAAGTACATGCTTGAGTGCAAATATGCAAATGTGCAGGGCAGTGCAAAGGATTTACAAAGGACAACGTGGCAGACAAGAGCAAGGTTATAAAGAGGACAGGGTTCTCTATTATAATAGTCTGAAGGAGCAGCTTTTCTGAGGCTCTCTGGGTTGGACTTGTGACTTTCTCTAAGTGTGTTACTGTGTGTGTTTATTGCTGATTGCTCCTGAATGGATTTTAACAAGTGTTACGGCTACAGGTGATTGTGTGTTGTCTTGTTTCTGGGATGGATTTCTTTAGGGCCTTTGTATAGAGAGATGACCTGTGTAGGTCCAGCTGTGTCTGGTTTCAGAGCCTCTTTAGAACCACAGCTTCCAGTCATGTCAGCTGATGAGTCTGGAGCTGAAGACCTGCACTCCAGTCGTTGTTCTTCCCGCCTCCCAACCTGTCTGACTGGGCCACCACCCAGTTCCCTCCACCTTCAGCCAACCGGCCACAGCCATCATCACACCTGGAGAGGATAAATCCTCTACCAAACTCTCAGTCGGGGTGGCTGGGATTTAACGTGACCAGTTCAGTCTGGTACCTCTTGTGTCTGCTACTACTCGGAAGTCAAGCTGGTGTTGGCAGCTGCTAATTCAGTGAGCGGCTCTTAAGTTTTGGTGAAGACTGCAGCTTTCAGGCAGAACGTACAGGCACTTGAGGGCAAAGACAAACAGACTGAAAAACAGTTTCTTCCCAGTGGCAACCAATGCTGTAAACACTGCCATGAAAGCTGTGTAAATTCTCAGCCATCCTGAATGTGCAAATACAACCACACTATTAGGGACTGTGCAGTAACTGTTGAATGTATTTGTCTGGTTGGGTGTGTCTGAAATGTGTGTATTTTTTACTACATATTTTATATTAGTGATATTTATTGCAATTTTTATTTATTTTATTTTTAACTTGCACTGTTCTTTAAAGATTGCACATAATTTCATTGCACAGGTTGCAATGACAATAAAGATGTTAAACTGATTTGAACCTCTGTTAGCAGCTGGCTAAGAGAGAAGCTACTTGTGTTTTGTGTGTGTGTGTCCTGTTGCCACTGAGGGTGGTGATTTGTGTGCTATGTTAAGTTGAAAATGTGTATTTTGAGGCATCAGTTAATTTTGTGCACTAGTCACTGGTTTCTATCAGTTTCTGTTGTTTATGGCGGGTGTTGTTACTGTGTTTAGGTTTGGCTAAGGAGTTTAGTTACTTTACTTTTGTTTAGCTAGTTTAAGAACTCTGCTGGCCATTTTTTCTTTTGTTCTTTGATTTAGCAAC
This sequence comes from Amphiprion ocellaris, assembly GCF_022539595.1. NCBI lineage: Eukaryota > Metazoa > Chordata > Actinopteri > Pomacentridae > Amphiprion > Amphiprion ocellaris. The sequence continues at coordinate 699,330 of NC_072787.1, read as the reverse complement.
ATCCAACAATTTTGTTTTCTGTTGTGTGGTCACTTTTTTGTTAAATCTGTCACTGAGCAATAAATTGCTTCACCTAAACCAATGACAGCTGGTTGTTTTTGTTCCATCCAGCTGACCCTAGCGGTTGGGTCATAACAACAAGTTTCAGCTTATTCTAATGGTTGAACCATGACATGGAGGACAGTAGTCCCTACCTATATCTGTTAAAAAGATAGAAGTATGAATGTTTTGTCATTATATGTGACAAATCAGACCCCAGACTCAGAAAGAGGTGGAGAGAATGAACCTACCAATCGAAAAGCACCCGTCTTGTCCCCATGTTCAGGGTGATTGCTTTTTGCTCGACCATCTGTCGTCATGCACACCTGCCTCCCCCGGTCTCGATGCCACGCTTGAAGAAATCTGATCTGTTAGAACAGAACATGGTGGCTGAGATGGGTCAGAGCGAACCTGCCCATCTGAGCTCTGGCAGTCAGGAAGATCCTGATGACCATTAGGTGTTGTTATAGTCATTATTTGGATGTTGCTAACTGGAATTGCACGGCATACCTTTATGACATTAAGCTGTCGTATTGCATATGTTCAACTGACAGAAACCAACTTCACTTTCATGCTTCACTCAATAAACAAAACAGTATCTTTGAAAGTTCAAAGTCTTTACTTCTACACATACTCAACCAACTCCATCATTACAAACTTATGCTGTGAGGTTTGAACCACAAAACTTTTCAAAAACAGAAATTCTAAATTCTAGTTGAGTTCCTAAAATGTCCGCAGATACCAAATACGTCAGGTTGAATTTGCGGGAAGTGTTTAAAACGATCCACACGTCATCTAGATATTAATATTTCCATTTGATCTAATGGTGCAGCCATATAAACCAAGTTAACGTGGGTCTTAATATTTCACAGTGTAACCGGCATATAGCTTAAATGAAAGGTTCAGATAGAATACAGTGGATATGTTTTTTATCATATATTGTGCAGCATCACTTGTGATGAGGGACACAAATCACAATTAAAACTAGAAAGAATTACATATTAAAGCTGTTGCCACATTTTAACTCTAGACGCACATCTGACTAGTCAGAGTTTAGCTGCAAACAGGAAAGCCTTGATGAAGGCACCAGCAGGCATCAAATCACATTCAAACTGAAGCCTAAACTGCAATAACAATTACTTTTTGTGAAGCTGTCAATATTTGGCTCTGCTCTGTTGTATTTTTTTGGTTTCAGTACTGCATATTTTAAGGTCTAAACTTCAAATATGTTTTTCTTTTCTCTCGTAAATGTGAGGTATCTCTCGTTACACTTGGATGTGCTGATTTTTAAGTAACCTTTTTGTGTAAATTATGGAAGTACAAGCTAAAATGGGAAACCTTTCATGCTCGGTATCTCAGAACTGCACTTGACTGAGACAGTCTCCTCTTATTTCAAGCTGACAGACTGTCAGTGTTTAATGTTTGTATGCCTCGCAGTCTGTCTTGGTATCATGACATGTTAGCTAACACACTCCTGAGTTCATGCAAATGAGGCGCTTTGTGTTACGGGCACTTTAACCAAACATCACTGGACTGTGTGGGATTTGTTTCCAAATACAGCTTTACAAAGTTAACTTGTTGCGAGTTCACCGTGGATCCCCTGGTTTTCCATTAATTATAATCCTGTCAACGGCGTTCCATATGTGAGGAGGGCTGCTGCCGTTGCTGTGTGCCTCGACAGTATATACAGCAGCCACGGCTGGCACCGAACGACGAGGGAAGTGTGGGCCGGATACGCTCCCCTTCACTGGCAGGGAAAGGCTGCATTATGCTAATGTAACAACCAGAGGAAAAGACAGAGCGGGGTGAGGAGAAGAGACGGAGAGGGAAGAAAAGTGAACAAAAAAGAGAGTGTGAAGAAGAGAGGGAGGGAGGGAGCCGTGGTGTGAAAGTGAGCGAGATAAGTCACATAGTCTATACATGCGGGGGTGAACATGTTGTCATCTCCTGCATTTAAATGCCCCCACTCGCTCCTCTCCACACGTCATTTAAATTGGGTCAGACAAGTGTTGGAGAACCAGTTCAAATGCATTTGTAGAGACACTGAGACCCTCTCAGGCAGATACGGAACAGCCATTTTGTAGCCAATATCTGAGGTTGGCATTCTCGGTGTTTCTACATCTAAACAGTGGTCATTTTCATCTCCTTTTAATGTTCATTCTGACCTCTGCACAGATATCTCACACCTACATAGATGAATACAGAGATACACTTTATCGATCCTTTGAGGGTAATTGTTATTTTGCAGCACAATAATCAACAATAGATTAAGAATAACAACAAAAAAGTAAAGTAGAATTGCACATTCACAGGACAAGACAGTTGATATCAAATAGACATGTACACTATGTACATAGAATCAGAAATAGGCAAGGCATTTTTATTTGTATAGCACATTTCATACACTGGAGTAGCTCAATGGAATTTATTATTATTATTATTATTATTATTATTATTATTATTATTATTATTATTATTATTATTATTATTATTATTATCATTATTATTATTATTATTATTATTATTATTATTATTATTATTATTATTATTATTATTATTATTACTATCACTATCCATCCATTATCTATACACCACTTAATCCTCACTAGGGTCATGGTGGGGGCTGGAGTCTATCCCAGCTGACTCAGGTGAAGGCAGGGGACACCCTAGACAGGTCACCAGTCTGTCACAGGGCTACATACAGAGACAAACAATCACTCTCACATTCACACCTACGGGCAATTTAGAATGATCAATTAACCTCAGCATATTTTTGGACTGTGAGAGGAAGCTGGAGAACCTGGAGGAAACCCACATATGAACAGGGAGAACATGCAAACTCCATGCAGAAAGATCCCAGGAAGGCAGGGACACGAACAGGGGATCTTCTAGCTGCGAGGTAACAGTGCTAACCACCGAGTCACTATGCAGCCCCAGAATTAAAACATCCAATTTTCTTTTTTAAGTTTTTTTTTTTTTTTTTTTTGGCCTTTTGTTGGTTGTATTAGACAAGTTAGTTGAGAGGCAGGCAGGAAAGTAGAGATAAAAATGTGGGGATGACCTGCAGCAAAGGGCTGGGAGCTGGAATCAAACCCAGGCCACTGCATCAGGGACTAGCCTGTTTATGGGTCTACCTGGACACCCAAACATACAATTTAAAACAAAATAAAACCTGATTATGAATACAATAAAAACGTCATAAAAAATCATTTTACGCTTTTCTGCAGTTCTATATCGGATAGAATAGTATTTAAACTCACATGAATTACCAACACAATTTTTTTTTTAAGTATCATGTCAGTAATACCACATCAATTCTAAAATGTAATACATTATTTTTTAGAGTATTTCTTACTTCTTTCTTAAATGTCACACAAATTTGTCAAATTGGTAATTGAATATGGACCTTTAATATAAAGTTTTATGCCCATATGACCAATTCAACATTTTTCCTTTTAATTATAGGGTAAATTTTACAAGATAATTTATTTATATTATTCATTTTACTTGAGAGTGAATCGTTCAGGATGTTCCCTCCTCTGCAGTGGCAGGAACAGAGTTTTTGGTGCTCCATTGTCTTCGCTGTCCTCTCCAGAGCAGTGAGGATAAAAGGCCAGTCTGGGGAATCTTATACTGTCACCAAACACTTGCTGCTGCAGCTCACTCTTCTCATGGATGCTTACATTTTTGCACGTATTCCCCTGGATATTTACTTGAGGTATTTATTTATGTGAATAAAACTCACATTTTTGTTGCCTCCGGTGTTGCAGCCCACAAGCCGGGTCATAACATGGAGAAAGGCCATTTTTTAAAGTCTTCCAATACCTGCTGGGGATTCTGCAGAATAATTTGTGAATAATTGGCTGATATTCCAAATGTCCAGCTGAATAAATTAAACTAAAGTGTTTTGAAATTAGCAGTGGTTTGTGTTTTATGCCGTCCAAAACCAAGCTGGCATTAATCAGTCCTGAGCGTGTGTTAACACTATTGAAACCATTTATGAAAAGTCTGTAGAATAACACACACAACATATGACCAAAATGTTATTGTTCTTGCACAATAATTGAATTAGAATATCTTACTTTAATTTTAGTCTTTTTGATCTATTTTCTTTCCAAAATTACAATTTACAATGCATTTAAACAAGCTGGGTGCCCTTTAATTTTTCAACATGCAGGGTAGTTTTAACATATGGTTAATGTCCAAGAGTGGCTTGTTCAAAATCACCTCATATTAAACCTAGAAAAAACAGTGTCTATGTGTTTCTTAGTTCGGAAGTCAAATCAACTATATTTTAAAGTTTACATACAAAACCAAGAAATCAGTTCAGTGACACAATTCAAGTATGTTGCACTCAAAACATAACTCTTTGAGTGAACTTTAAAAAATCATGGAAAGAATTTCCACGATTAAATTGCTTTCATACAGCACAAAAGGTAACTTCATTTGTTAGGGTTCATCTAACTCCTAAGAAGATTTGAATAGCATTAAAAAAAAATCTAAACTGCTTTAAGTTAATCAGACATTATATTCCTAACCAGGCAGCCCTACTGGACATGAACGCTCTGATCTTCTCCCATATCTCATTCTGTCTGACAGTTTGGGCTCAAGCATCTACAATCAAACACTGAAGTTCATTATACAATCAAGCTCTGAAAACAACAGCAAAATATTCAGTGGCATAACTGTAATATTTAATAATAATTTAAAAAACAACAATTTATTGAGCTTTAAAAACTTCATCGATCTTTGCTTCATGAAATTAATCTTTAAATGGCTCAATAAATCAACCCACAGCCACTCTGTGGATTCATCCAGAGACAGGACGGCGGCAGGGTCACCAGAAGCTGCACCAACAACTATATACTGGTGTAATGTTGTCTGTGCTGTTTTTATCGGTGTTGTTGGTCCTCTTTATCTACTTTCACAGAAATTCCCAACCAGGGTTGAAAATTAGCTGAATGCTATAAGCTCTATATGCAAGACATCAGATGTTTTTTATGCTAATTGCATGGTCCCTGATCAAATAAATAAATCAATAAATAAAGGTTATATGGTTAATAATGTTGATTGGCCCTGACGCCAAATATATCTCTGAGATGCAAGAAGCCTCGACAAAATGACAGTTTTTGTATTCACCGTGAACAGAAACACAGACAGGACAGTCCCCAGCGGTGCTCCCATTTTACTAACCAACACATCCGGAGCTCCCATCCACACAAACGGAGGTCTATATGACAGACAGTTAGCGATCCAGGAGACAGTAGACGTGCTGACTCCCGTCCTGCACAGCTTCTCACTCAGTAGAAGTGGTTGGAAGGTATTAAAGATGAAGCCGTGCTGGCGAAGTGAATAGACTTTGAATTCAATAATGGCACCATGAGGCGCAACGAGACAGAGATTGCTACTGTAAGTGCCTTCATGAAATGCCTTTTATATTCCAGCTCTTTTTTCTTTGGGATTAAAGCAGGGGAGCATTCTACAGCGCTATCTAACGTAGGCTTAATGGCACGGCGTATAGAAAAAGAGAATGCAAAGTGAGCACAGTGTGAGAAATATGTCAATGCAGACTGTAAAGGTAAAAGAGAAAGCTGGTATGGTAAGCACATTCTCAGCAGAAAAGAAATGTTTCAAACTGCAAACACAGAAAGTCAAAGTAGCAACTTTCAAAGCTTCAGTGTTTTTCTGCTGCCTAAGGAAATGCCCGACTGCAGGTTCACTGCTTTCAAAACATTTTCCTTCTCCAAGAGTCAAATTAAAGTTTGTGATAACAGATCTGACCAGTCTGTGTATCATTTTAAATACTTCAGTTAAATAGAATGGAGAGTGATTCTGGTGGCAGTCTGAGGTAGAGGAAAATTAAAGCTGCTAAGCTGCTTAGGACCCCCAAGTGAGTAAATTACAAAGAACCAGTCCTTTGTTCTCTTTTTTGTTTGTTTGCCTTGGGTTTGTTTTCCAGAAAACTATATTCTTTGTGATATTTTAAGTGCAGTTGACTATTCCGTTTAAAAACTGACAAATTATCTATCACAGTTTCAAAAAAAAAAAAGATCACTGTTTATATTCATTATTGCTTCTTGACCTTGAAAACCAATTCAATGAGAAAACTGACACTCCTCTTCCTAGCTATTCTCTGGTGCATCCAACTACAGCTCATTGTCTTCTTCAGTGCTCTGGTATCAGCTAAAACAGACCATAAGATATGTATGAAAGTAAAAGCTGTGGAGTTACAATTATTTTGTCTGGTTCGAATAAATGCTGAAATAAAATTACGACTGACCCAAACTGCTTAATGTCTCAAGGATCCTCTCTGGTAAAAATCATCTGACAACCAGATGACCATCTCAGAAACAAAGTCTAATGTAAGGCAGGCAGAAATCTGAAAAAAGAAACAAAACACCAACAATTAGAAAATATCTAGCACGCCTCCTGCATTTCTTCCCCCTGTTCTCCCTCCAGAAGAACACATACTACAGAAGATCAAAGGCAACTCAGCTAAAAGCTGATATTCACTCCACCAAGGAAAGTGGCAGAGTAAATACTGGAATACCATTATGTGATGATCAGCACTGGTTTGTGTGTCTGTCCATTTTTGAGTAATGTTGCAAACAGACAGACAAACGGATTTGGATGAAATTTTCAGGGAAGGTCAGAAATGACACAAGGACCAAGTGATTAGATTTTATCAGTGATGCAGCTTATAGTCTGATCCACGGATTAGTTAAAGATTTCTGTATCATTGCCAGATAGCGGCACGGCGTCACTGTAACCATGACAACAAGTGAACACTACATCAGCTGCCTGCTGACGATCACATGATTGTGATCCTACTACAAATCCACTGCTGTGGACTTATCAGGACTTATCTGTTGGTAAATGATACAGGGAACAATTGATTAAATTATGGGGGTGTTTCTGAGTCCCATCAGTTCCCGCCACCCGCTACATATTTAGGTCACATGATTCGACATCTGTACATAACATACACATGCATAACACATGCCTGTGCTCAGCTCAAGGTCATTTTGTTTGGGGGTTCATCTATATTATGTGACCACATTCTATGGTACCAGGATTTCTGATCATCAATAACTAATAAAAAAAATGCTGCATTTCTGACAATTCCATATGGGGGAATGAGCAGCCTTGGAGGAGTCCTTGCAGAATACAGAACTGTAAAATGTCTAATTCACTGAAAGAACCAAGCAGGCCTGCCATATCACATGACCCTTAGAGACCATTTTAAGCACATAAGTTGCTACTTAGAGGCTGTTGGCCAAGAGAATTCTGGAAAGAGGAATGTGCAGATAACATTCTGATACTGTTGTGAGAAATGTGTAGCAAAAAAAGCAGGCTCACACTCGAAATTTACATTTGGAGATCCAGGACTGAGGTGAAGCTATGTGATTGGCAAAAGTCTCCAACTGCAAGCTACATTTTAGCCTGAAAATGGAGCCAAGAGTTTTTTCCTGTCAGACCATCTGAATTCTAACATAGTGAAAGGTTAGTATAGATTGTTTATGTACACTACCGGTCAAAAGTTTGCAAGAATAATGATGGACTATCGTTTCTCTGTACTTAGCTGATTGGTTCTTGCCATAATATGGATTCTAATAGTTGTCAAATAGGGCTGTCAACTGTGGATCAACCTGACTTCTGGACAACACAACTGATGGTCCCAACTCCATTAAGAAGGCAAGAAATTCCACAAATGAACCTTAATAAGAAACACCTGTGAAGTGAAAACCATTTCCAGAGAATGCTGAGTGTGCAAAGCAGTAATCAAAACAAAAAATCTAAAATATAAAACATGTTTTGACTTGTTTCACACTTTTTTGTTTACTACATAATTCCATATGTGTTCATTCATAGTTCTGATGCCTTCAGTGAGAATCTACAATGTAAATAGTCATGAAAATAAAGAAAAACCATGAAATGAGAAGGTGTGTCCAAACTTTTGACTGAGAGTGTATCTGGTGCAAACATGAGTGGCTTAATTACTCTAATTGCAACTTGCCATTGTGGAGTTCAAAGTCGTTAGATCCAGATAATTCATAGATCTTACATCTAAGCTAATTTAAGGCAGAGCAGAATTATTTTTATGGTTGAAAATATGTAGTTTTTATACACAAGTGTAAAGTAAAGAGTTCATCACTGAAAACTCCAAGTGGCATTTTTAAAAACTATTTAAACTACTGTTCAGAAGTTTGGGATCACTAAGAAATATCATTATTTTTGAAATAAAAGCTATAATTTCTTCAATGCAGAAAACATTAAATGAATGATAAATCCAGTGTAGACATTGTTAATGTGGTAAATGGCTATTCTACTGTACTATTTCGTTCTCATTCTTTCTCATCCCTGTACATATTGTAAATAATATCACTACTATTTTATTATTATTTTATTACTATTATTATGTTTATTGATACATAAGCTGCTGTAACGATGTGAATTTCCCCTGACGTGGAGAAAAATAAAGGACTATCTTATCTTATCTAATATTCTAGCTGGAAACAGCTGATTTTTAATGGAATATCTCCATAGGGGTACAGAGGAACATTTCCAGCAACCATCACTCCTGTGTTCTAATGCTACATTGTGTTAGCTAATGGTGTTGAAAGGCTATTGATGATTACAAAACCATTGTGCAGTTATGTTAGCACATGGATAAAAGTGGGAGTTTTCATAGAAAACATGAAATTGTCTGAGTGACTCGAAACTTTTGAACGGTGGTGTATATCTAAACACTAGATGGTCTCTGATTTAAAGACATTTGTCAAGTGTAGTTTTACATACAAATATTATTGTGCATGTGGCTTGTCCCCTGGGTGTCAGCTCCTCATGTCTTATTAGTTTGGATTTCATAATGTCTGTCAGTGCTGTGTTTCTCAGCAGTGCTTTGTTTACCATCGTCGCAGGTTTGGTGCTGTCTGGGCTGATGGATGCGTCCTGCAGGAGTCCCGTCCTCCCGCACAGCCGACACATGCTGCATCTTAAAACGAGAACAGCTTGATTGATTCATTTCTGTGCTGTTGCCTTCATTTGTAATTACTGTTATATATTTACGTTCTTACCACAAGGCTTAATTGTGTGTCTGTAATGCAAATTCGGTGAGTTTATTAAAGGCTGAGTTTCCAGAGAGTGATAAAGGCCTGCCTGAGTGTTGTGAGTGCAGGTTGGAGTATATCAGCTCCATGTGAGATTATTGCCTTCTTTTGCTTTCACAAACTTTGTCCTCAATCACAGCTGAACATCTGAAACTACTGCTTCTAAGGTCTGAGTCATATTCCTGTGAAGAGTCTGGTTTTGAGCTAACAGTAAAGCTTATTTGGCCAAACAAAACCTGGATTACACACAACAATGTTAGGTCAATTTGACATGCTTGCTAAACTAAAGACTAGGTACAGTATTGATTAGCTGCCGTTCCTCTGATTACATATTAGACACTGCAGATTTTTTGAACATGGAGGATATTTTTTCTATTCAATCACATTTCTCTGACAAACACAGAGAAATATCATCCAAATTGACTGTTCTTAGTTCTATTAAGGGCTTCATTCTGCAAGTTTTCAACAGCAGATTTATAAAGTGATCATCAGCCAATGTTGTTTTTGTGGCTCACTATGCTGTTGCCATTTACCCAAAAAGAAAAAGTACGTTAAATACAATTGACAGCAATTCAACCTGAAGAAGTTGAAATACATATTTTCTTTTCATTTGATATCCATACACTGAAAGCAAAAACACATACTTTAAGAATGAACATTTTATTTCATTTTAATTCTTTGTTTAATTTGAACATCCAACAAAATGTATGGTTTCATACCTCAGTTTATGAATCACTGTTCAGTACATTATCTGCTTCCACAGAGAAAACAAAAAAAGGATAAATTAAGATTTTTTTATGAATTTGAAAAATATATACAATTGTTGTCTGCACAAAGTAACGCTGCCTTCTCTCTTTTTGTCAACAGCACTATTATTTTAATTAAACCATTGGGGGCTATAAGGGTCCTGATGATTACATTCAGCAAAAGAAGCAGTGGATTATTCTGTACAGTGAACTGCAGGGATGCTGACTGAAATGCTATAAGCTAACACCTGGCACAAGATTCATTAAAATCACATGTCTCCCAGATTTTAAGGTCAACCCTGCTATCACACTATGGCTGATAGGGGGAAAAAACTGCTACTGCTACACAGTTGGAGGTGGAACAGCAGAATTTTCCTTCTGGCAGTGTGAGTATCACAGACATGAACAGAGTTTTCATGGTAACAGTAGCACCAAGCCATGGAAGTCTAATTTAAATGTTATAAAACAAATGGTTCAGGACCAGCACACATTCCTATTGGTCTGATTCTAATCCATACCATGTCTACATGTCATACCTTCACTGATCGAGTGCTACATTAACACCACTGACAGGTGAAGTGAGGAACACTGATCATCTCATTACAATGCAATAGTCTGCTGGAAAACCTCGGTTTCATGTATTTATATGGATGTTACTTTGACACATACTCCACCTCCCCCTAAACGTGTGGAGGTTGTTATAGACCGAGCAGTCCTGCCCGTGGCAACAGCACTCCCAGATGGCAACAGCCTTCCCCAGTGGCACAATGAATCCCAAAACATCACAGAAACTGCTTAGGAACAACTCCTGGACAGAGACTCCGAACTCCTCAGATCCTAATCAAGCATCCTCAGTAGGCATCAGAACAAGCCCCGTTCATGGAGGGCTCGACCTATAGGACACAAAGGGACCACTTTGTTCATGCCCTCACACGTTTCTTTTTCTGGTGAAAGGTTTAGTGCCAAAATATGTTGAGCTTGCATAATGTGCTTCATTCATCCCTCATTATCAGCCCTGGTTATAACATCTCACTCCTCAAACTGTTGCTCTGCTGATACCACAACTACAAAACAACAATTCTTACTTATTCTTCTGTGATTTTATTGTTTTGTATTTAGAAATGCAAGGAATGGAGAAAAGCACTGCAGCAGTAGCCCTGGGTACATTCACTTACCCTAGTTGGTGAAAAGTTGAAAAGACCTATAGTTCTATTACAGACACAATCCAGACTAAAAGTGTGGATTTTCACAGTCAGGAATCACTCAGTGATTGCTGAGCTCAAGCTAGCGATGCCCAGCTGATTTATTACAGTAATTTTGTGCTTTGGAAAAGAAGAAATCATTCTCACTGCTCCTTTAAACTTGGACTTTTTTTTAATCTTTTGGTTTTGTGTTGCTACGTCTCCCATTCTCGATTTCCCCCACCTTGTCCAATTCTCCCATTTAAAGTATCCCTGTGGTCCGTCCACCTCATTTCCACTGGGCCCATGCCTTAGCAAGATGGATGAGCTGTATCTGATGTACGATCCTGCAGGTGAGAGCGTGGCCAAGAAAACTCTCGGCTTTGCTGAATGAGAATCTAACGGATTGTAAGCCTCAGAACAGAGAATGCCAAGCCCCTCGTTGCACATGGGAGGTTGGGTGGAAATCATCACTCCTAAATCTGCCATGGCCCTAAAGACTGATGTTCACCTTTCTGTCATTTATTCTACTCGACCTGTTAGTGCAGACAAGGTCAATCTGGCTTGTCAGGCCCCCTCTTGGCTCTGGATTGCTCTTCCGGCCACTCTGAGATCCTCAAGTGGCGGGATGACGGTATCCCCCTAACATGCATCGTGGCTCCTGACTGGCTCTGCACCTGTGACTGCACAACGTTCATCTTCATGTGTGTTTGTGTGTGTCTGAGTGATGTAGCAGAGGGAAACTTTTGTGTGTGTGTTTGCTGAAGTGCGTAATTGTCAGGCACAAAAGGCTACTAATTTCCGCACTTGGGTGGCCACTTGTTTGGCCCAGCAGCTTCTTAAAATGCCTTGCTGTTTTCAGTTTGACCTACACCACTCAAGTCAATGCTTCCCTACCTTCCTCTTCGTGAATAATTACTTCATGCTCTCATGTATTTAATCACTTAGAGCACGTGCTTAGTGTTTCAACATGCAGAGACAGTAAAAAATTAAAAGGATTTTGTCAAATGCTGAGCTGTGATCGTTGATATGAGGCTTCAGCACTGAGTCGGAGATGTTGTTGGACAGCCTGTGGATCTGAGAGCTGGTCGGACAGTGTGGGCTATCAGAGCAACGATGTGCTCAGATGGCTATAAATCCTACCAAATCCTGTTGCACTCTGTCAATTATGAGCTGCAGTCCTTTTCTTTTCAGGAAGTCAAATGGGCTCTCAGCACAGCTCTCCCAGTGAATGCCAGTCTCAGGCACTGGTTAAGGAGAGACAGAGCAATGACTAGAATTATCATTCGATATAAAGTCGAACTTGACAAAATAAAATAGCAAGTGTGTAAACATTTTACAGTGACACAATTCCTGTATTTACAATGAGATTAGATACTTTACCAAAACAGTCTGCAGTCTTACAGGAAATCATTCACCTGAATAAAGCAGCGAACCATACAAGTGTGCAAAGCACAACACTGATGTGTGCAAATAGCTGCATAATTCTGACATATTATAGGGGTATGCATTATACAACAAATCAACAAGAAAGTTACTCAAGTACAAAGCAAACTGTGTTTCCATTGTAGAGAACTCTTAACATTACAGCAAAAAAAATATATTTTAGATAATAGTGTGTTTCCAAAATATGTAAAACATTAAACCCCTGTGCATGAAGAAAATATTTGCCAAGTTTGGTTTGGACAGTGATGTCTTGAACGGCACCAAATCCAGCAAATGCAAGCCAGGATTTATCACCCAGCATCAGCAGCCAACTTAATTATTGCATCTGTGGTTGAAATGGAAGAAAGGTTTCCAAATTTGGTGAAAAGCTTTCCCAAATACAGATAAGGGAAATATGATTCATACCCATGCCAAATTGTGATTCATTGTGATTTTTTACATGAGCAAGAGGTTTCTTCTGACTGTAAATGAAACAAGTGACAAAATGCAGTAAGACTTTATATCAGAGATGTAGATGCAACAGGATGTTAAAATAATCTCCGTAATTAATTGAAAATTAAGGCACCACCTTCAATTGAAGGAAAACAGAATGAACCAAAGGTCAGTCTTACTAATCAAACTTTAAAAAGCACCAAACGATAAATCTGTTATTCTGATTACAATGAATAATTGGGCTGCAGGATTTTAGACTTCTACATAGTAAAGGCTGACAGCAATCACACTTATGCAACATTATATTAGTGTGAACTGTAACCCCACAAAACATTTATTAAAGAACATAGAAGAAAAATGCATGTTAATAATCTAAATATATGTACTTCTATGGGAATTAAAGAGTTTGTGTAGGTATGTGCATGTGTCAGGAGTGCACCAAAGACAATGTGTGTGTCTCTGTTCTGCATTTATCCTGTGGTCAGACATGAATCCATGAGTTCAGACAGAATTAAAGAGGCTGGAGCAGGAGGTTTGAGTGTCCTGTCCGTGTGTGTGGTTGTGTAGAGGCGAATTCAGATGTATGTAATGTGTCAGTTGATTATAGTAACAGGTTAGAACACAATGACATAATCCTACAACAGATCACAACATACAGTTCTATAATGGAGAGAGAAGAGAGCCAGGAGGAAAGAGAGAACAATGTGGTTTTGTTTTCATTCTGCTAGTGGGTGTTCCAGGTGTCAGGTTACCTAAGGTAACTGGAGAGATGGTGTGAGCAGCTACCTTTCAGGGTAAAATGCATTCATTCATATATATATATATATATATATATATATATATATATATATATATATATATATATATATATATATATATATATATATATATATATATGAATCTGAAAATACCATGTCCAGCGCTGTTAATATCCTTTCATAGAAAACAAAGCAAAGCAATTGCTTGCCAACACATAAGTCAAACAGTTTTTAGAATCGCTAACCAGCTTCCTATATGTCTTTACTGGGATTTGCTCTCCTCCTCTTTGGTGATGATCTCCAGCTCTTTGATGTTCTAAGATTTTCTTGAATTCACTCTGGTCTTCACTTATCTCCACACATCCTCAATGAAATTCAGGTCTGGACTCTGGCTGGGGCCCTCCAAATGGTTGATGTTGTTTTTCATTATCCAATTCTTGATCAGCTTGGCTGTATGTTTCAGAGCACTGTCTTTGGTTTTCTACCAGAACCTTGATGTCATCGTCCTTGCTCATGAGTCTGTTTACTTTAACTCGGTTGCCTGGTGCATCGACTGAAAAACATCCTCAGAGAACTACATTTTCACCATCATGCTACACTGTGGAAATGCTGTTCTTTGGGTTGAATCCGTGTCCTTCATTGTGTCTCACCAGCTTAATTTTCATCCCATCCAACTAACAGTTTTCTTCTTTGTCCAGGTAAGCTTTCTGTGTTTGTCAGCATCCAATGCAAGGCTGGAAACCAGCCCTGGTCAGTGTCTGCTGGAGTGTCTAACTGACATGTTCAACCAGAATTGCTCAGATTCATCAGGATGATCTTAACAGTGATCCTTAGATTCTTATTGGCCACTCACTTGACCACTCTTACTCCACACTGGGGAACAACTTGTATTTTTAGATGATGCTTTAAGCTGTAGCCATTCCTGCCTGTTCCTGTCTTATGAGCAGCCAGAATACACAACTCTGTCTGTCTGTGTTTGACCCTAATAGCAAACTGACCAAGCTCTTTGATACGTTCATTCAGAGTGCTGTAGAACATGGCAGAAACTGCCAGGACCATTTAGAATTGTATATAAAACCTGCATATTGGTTTGAACATTTTTGGCCAAAATCTAAATCTTACATAAAAATATGTTTGTTTGTTTGTTTGTTTTTTAAAAATGAAAGTACTTAAAATTGAGCAACAATGTTTTTATCACAATATCATACTATGTTATGTCACTTGCTTCTGCCATTTCCAATCAGAAGCAGCCTATTGGTTGCATAAAAATTCACTGAGTCAAAGCTGTGCTGTTAGGATGTGGTGCATGGTACTGGAACAACAATGTCAACTTGTAGACATTGTGCTCAGGTATCCAAAAATCTATCTTATGTAAATATCCATCTACTTTTAGTCTTAGCATTTAGCTCAAAGCTCCAAAATACTTTTAGCCTCGTTAGTATGGAGTGTGTGCATGGGACCCCTCATTTCTAGTCTGTAGCAACTATGAAAACATGGGTAAGGTTAAGGCGAAGGTAAGTCCAACTTGACTACTAGCATGAGACAGGATATGAACCTGGACTGCTGGTGGTGAAAGCAAATGCTCATGTACCATCCATCACTCTGACCACCACAACAGTACTTCCTGCAGTGGCAGGGAACATAAATCATCTGGACTATGCATATGTACCAGCCTCGTTTACCTCCTGTCGTTACTCATGTTGCAGGCAAAAGGTCAAGTGTCACTGTGATATGGTGTGCAGTTGTCTTTACTTTAATTACTTTTAATTATTCTGCTTTTAGACTAACTCTTAGCCTTCATATATTGAAGAGCATACTGAGCTGCACTGCTGAGTTTGTAGCACCATATCTGACAGCAGACTGAGAAGACAGCAAGAGTGATTTTATTTGAAATATAAGGGGAAAAGCTGGCAAATAATGGCCCAATTTGACAGATGTAGGGTGTCTGGGATAAAAGCTAGCCTCATATTCTACAACAGCTCACAAATGATACACCATCTCAGACACCTCAAGAGTAGTGTGTCAGAATTTTGATGCCTTCTTTCGCTTATTTTGACAACTTTGACGTGCCCTTGAGGTTGAACTGCAAGACACGGTGAAGCGAAAGAGGAATTATGTTTTTGGTGATTTCAGGAGAAACAGTGACACCATTTTTCTGACCACGTGCAGTTTGTGTGCATTACAAGCTGTGAAGGACAGCAAGTTATGATTGACCAGGCTCCAATACAGTCTATCATGTCTCTCAGCAAAGTCGCAGCAAGAGTTAATGACTCTATGATCGTCTAACTGGACACAGTGATGAGCAGTGATGAGACACTTTAATCTTTGGAGGTAGAAAACAGCTGAAGCAACATACATGTTACTTGTACTTGAATCTTAGACACTTCCTGCCATGAGAATAAAAACTTAAAGGGTAACTAAATCTTCCTAATTAGCTAGAAGTCCACGCTACAGAGATATGAGGAAGCAATGACCGCAGGAGGTGTGGTCAGCCAAGTAGGGGTGGTAGTCAGACCCAACAGCCATGAGACACTCCTGTAGGTTCTGTCTCCACTGGAAAGAGAAAGTGGACTCTAGTGGAGCTTTAGCAGTCAGTAGAAGCACATGAATGGCCCTGTGCAATGCTGTCTCTCAAAAATGACATTCATATACAACTAGTCTGACTCACCAGATATAGATTGTGGGTGTAAACCTGCCACTGGCCACACCTTTGACGTAGCCTTGTTCTGCCTTTCACTCTCCACATGTCTCTACAAAATCTCCTTACCTAGAGGAAACCGAAACAACAACCTCCCTGCTAGCAACCCACCAAGCTCAAACATTCAAGTTTTCTAGGGAATTTAGATCACGCAGTAAGCAACTTATTTACCCTATCTAGTTCATTGGTGGGACTTTCAACTTAGCTGCACCCACATGATGTGAGAGAACACTGGGTATAGATGTGCATTTTACGCTTTATAGAGCTGTGTCCATTTTTGATTGTTTGCTGTTTCAGTGTTTTCAGACCCATGAGAAGGCTGCTGCCCTACCCTGCCATGTTTTTTGTTTTTGTTTCTGTGAATTAGTCATTTTAAGGACAATACTTACCACCAGCATGGTCTGGCTATGCAGAACTATCTACAACTAAACTGGAATCTCGTTTAAGCTTTGAAAGTATTCTAATGTATTTTCTTGCCAGCAACAGACCATTTACATAGGAAGACCTCCATGTTTTGGTTGACACTTCCACAACAATAACTACTCATTAGAATCTCTGTAAAGTTTAGGCATCAAATCCACTTAGTTGGGTTCAGGTAAATAGCACAGGTTGGGAAAAATATGACTTTTATAATATATTTGATGCTTCTCCTCCACTTTCTGGTTTACCAGGGTGATGAATCCTGACTCATCTAATATATGTATCATAAATAAAGAAAATAAATTTTCCTCAAACACCTGGACAGGTAACAGTCTATCACAGGGCTACACATAGAGACAAACAATCACACTCACATTCACACCTACAGACAATTTAGAATCACCAATTAACCTCAGCATGTTTTTGGACTGTGGGAGGAAGCTGGAGAACCTGGAGAAAAGCCACACATGTACAGGAAGAACGTGAAAACTCCATGCAGAAAGATCCCAGGAAGGCTTGGACAGAAATCAGCCTTTTCCTGGGATCTTCTAGCTGTAAATCCAAAGTGCTAACCACCAAACCACTGTGAAGCTCCCATCTAAACCAAATTTTCAAATTCATTTGGACAGATAACAGTAGAATTTTTAACAAAGCAAAACCATTTTTACTTACATGTAAGACTATATCTTTTCTAGAACCTGCCTGTATGAACCTCTCCCAACAGAACTCTGTGATTATGTGTACAGAATGAAAAATGAGCATGTAGATGTTCTTTAAAACCAGTTGCCTCAACTCCACAATTTGTATACTTTCCATTTTTCATAGAAAGTGTTGCTTGGTAGTTCTGTCTGACTTCTCAAAGAGAAGAATACTAGATGAGGCCATGCATTGTTTTCTGCTAATTATCCTCATTTTCTTTTTAATGACATCTTGGCTGAGCTTGCATTAGTGTGGAGGTCAAGAGGACTCAGTGGTAGAAAGAAAAACACTTCACTGCTGTTTGGAGTTTCAGTTTAATCATGTTTAATCGTGTATATAATAAAAGCTGAAAAGCAGGATATCTTTTGCATATTCGGGTTGGTGTTTCCACATTATTTGGGTTACACCCTAGAACAGCTACAAATACTAATTAAAAATATGTTGTAAGTAGAGAAGGAAGAGCAGCAACATGGGTAAGAGATGAGTGATGCTGTGAAGAGAAAAACCCATGGAGAGTATAAGCAAAGCAGTGAGCAGCTCTTTATTGTGGTTTCATTTTAAACACAAGTCAAACACTACGGTGTCACAACACAAGCCTTACGAAATTAAATTCAATAATTCATGCAAACAGCTGCAACTTACTATGATTTATTTGGTGGACTGTGCTCTGCTTGAATTAGCCATAAAGAGCAATATAACATTTGCAGGCGCTGCACAAATGATATGTAGGTTGTATGTTTTGTCATAACTGGTGCCATTCATCATATCCAACTAAATGAGTCCAGCTTGACTTCAGAGGGCCAGCATCTTTCTTTCTGCAGAGAATTAATTTCTTAATGTAGTACAGAGTGTATGCCCATGTCATAAAATATGGGCCAATTCAGGGTCTCAGTTTTACAGCTATACAAGTCCCAAACAATATTTATTCCCACAGTGTTTATACCCAAAGCCTCCTGGACTTCTCTGCTTCCAAGCTGGACACTTAATGCTTCTATAATTTTCTATCTGGGCAATCAGCTCTGACCAAATTTCATTAATTCCCCTGATAAAGGACTGTTAATATTACACTTGCCTGCATTCTGATGGGGTCAGAATGGTTTGGAGACATACCTGAGAAATGTTCTTATTAAAGCCAACGTTTGAGCACCTAAAGATAATAGAACACTTCCTTAACCATGCTTGTTGACAGATTACAATGATTCTTTCAGTCAAGTTCACAATGAAACTTTGATCCATTCCACAAACAGAACCTACAGTTTGTTGAGGGACTCCATAATAAATCCAGCTCCTTACTTTGCTTGCTGAAAATGCCAAACGTTAAAAGGTTCCTAGGTGAGGTTTGACAGTGTCGTGAAGGAGTATGTGCATCTGTTTTCTCACTCACTGGCAGCCGGGGTGGATTACCGACTGGGTGAAGTCACCTGCCCTCAGGCTTCAGATTCTAATAGGCCCCCAAACCCCCATTTCAGCCATAACTTTGTAGTGTCAAAATCATTTTTCAATACTGGCAGATAGCTTTCTGCGGATCTGTTGCTATGAGCATCTCCTTTCACATACATGTGTTTGTTTCTGATCCATTGTTAAGATAAAAATGTAGTTTACAGCAATTTGAAACTAATGTGCATTAAATGAACTTGAAACCATGGAAGGCTCAGTTGAGGCTCACTGTGTGCCTCAGGGCCTGCAAGCTAATCAACCTAGCCCTGACTGGCAAAAAGGGTTCTCCATAGATAGTTTACTGGTTGCAGTTTTACAAATGTAATTCTACTGATCTGGTCCTGTTAGGATCCTGCTCTAGCCCCTGCCCTTCTTTCCCTTTTTCCTCTTTTTTCCTCCTTTCTCCCTTGAGTCCTGATTTGTTTCTGTTTTGACCTGTCTCTCTCTGGCTCCCTCTGTCTGTCTGTCACCTCTCCCTCATGTGTCTCTCTCTCTCCCTGTCTCTCACCCTCCTGCTCTCCCTGCTTCACCTGCCAGCACTCTGTCTTGCTGATTGCTACAATGAGTTTCAGCTGCAGCAATCAGTTCACACCATTCACCTGTTCTCCACCTCACCTCCACTATTTAAACCCTGCTCATTCATTCACTCCCTGCCGGATCATCGACCCACATGCCCTCTGCTTTTGCACTCTGTTTTTGCACTCTGTTTTCACCTCCACTGGATTTCCCTCACCCTGGACTCAGTTCTTCTTTTGGATTCTCGCTTGCCCTGTTTTGTCCCCAGCCAGTAGCTCCAGTCTCATCTCCGTTCACCCCAGATTTCCTCAGCCTGCTTCCCTACCCCTTCTGTTCAGTTCCCTCATTTTGTAAGTACCCCTCCTTTGCTTAGTTTTGTTAGTTCTAGTTTAGTGAGCTTCCGTTCTTGAATTCATAGTGTTTGTTAGTGGTTTGGTTTAGTCTGTTTTCCCCCCAGTTCAGTTTTCCATTAATGTATTGTTTTAGTTCTCTGGTAAAATAAAAGCCTTTCCTTAATTCACACTTCTGCCAGCCTCTCTGTGTCTGCGCCTGGGTTCCCCAGCTCCCCCCGTAACGGGTCCCATGCAATGTCAATACTGGTCAAACAGAAAAACATGTAAGAATATGAAAAGTCTTAAGAAAAAAGTACATTTTACAGTATGTGTGAACGTGTTTTATTACGTGTATTACGTAGTACCCTGGTAAACTAGAAAAGCATTCAGAGAGCGCAGTAGTCCACCAAGGCCACTCATTCCCCCACATAACACCGTCAGAAAAGATGCATTTCTGTTTTTGGAAATGCAGCATTTGTTTATTTATTAATGATTGATGTTCAGAAAATCATGGCACCATAGAATGTGGCCATTTAATGTAGATATACCCACAAACAAAATGACCTTGCACTGAGCACAGGCATGTGTTCTGCATGTGTACGTTATGTACAGATACCGAATCACGTGACCTAAATATGTAGCGGACGGTGGGAATTGATGGGACTCAGAAACACCCCCACAATTTAATCAGTTGTTCCTTGGATCATTTCTGATGGATAAGTCCACAGCGGTGGATTTATAGTAGGATCACAATCATGTGATCGTCAGCAGGCAGCTGATGTAGTGTTCACTTGCTGTCATGGTTACAGTGATGCTATGCCGCTATCTTGTAATACAGAAATCTTTAATAAATCCGTGGATCCAGACTATAAGCCGCATCACTGCCAAAATCTAATCAGGTGGTCCTTGTGCCACTTTTGAGCTTCTCTGAAAATTTCATCCAAATTCGTTAGTCTGTTTTTGAGTAATGTTGCTAACAGTCAGACAAAAAGACGCTGATCGTCACATAACTGCCATGTTCCTTGGGGGAGTAACTGCTTCTCTTATGTTCTGTACACAGCCTTGTCCTCCCTACCCCACCAGTGAGCCACTAGTGTGCAGGTTGTTTTGCAGAACTACAGAACATGATCACGTGCTTCTTTCAGCCACAGCATGGTGAGGCAGTGTGGGGTGGGACGGTGGGGTTAATAATAGGTTACTTGTCTCAGATGGTCAGCAAAAAGACATGAAATAAGCCCATTATATGTAGGTGGTGGCTGAGTCTCTGGACAGCAGAGCTCAGGTGTTCAACAATCTTAGTGTTTTAAGGGAGAAAGACAGCACATGCTGGTAAAGAGAGTAAAGGAATGGCAGGGAGAAAATGGTCCAACCAGCTGGAAATCAAACCAGGGACTAGCTATAGGGTATTTCCACCCATGTGGTATGCACCCTAATCAGTCAGCTGTTGGGTCACTCTTTCAGTGATTGCTTTTAGACCCCTGAGGAGTATTCTTAGTGTGTTTGGACTACTCACCAACCAGTGCTTCGGTATGTCTGATTCGTGTGTTTAATTTTCTTCCTGAATTTTATAGCCATTTCAACTTCTTCTTGTATTACACTCTAAATCCTGTTGGGAGCATTATGTGATTTTTGACTGGCACTTCCACATTTTCAGATTATTCACACAGAATTTAATTATTTGATATATTTTAAGCATTTTAGTATCTTTACAGTTAATGCAGGCTTGGTCTTACTGGTTGCTAATCCATCTATGGTGCTTCAGTTCAATATTGTTTTTTTTTGTTTTGTTTTGTTTTTTGCTTTAAAATTTGCTTTGGCACTGGTTACATCCCTGTATAAATAATTGCGTGATAAATGTATGTTGTAGTTTTGTCTTGTTTGTTTTTCTACTAGTTACACCAAAATCCAGTACTATTTCCTGTCTTTACTCCTTCAGTCCGTGAGGTGTACATTCATGTTAAGTAAAAACTCTTTGTACGTCTACATTTCATTTATTCTGAAGATGTCTCAACATGAGAGTATTCAGATTTTGTGTTATGTATGCTGTTTGGTGGGTTTTGGAGGTCAGATATCCAGGTTTATACAGTTTAGTATAATATTGGTATAGTGGTAAATGATGGGTGCATAGGTTCTGCTTTAGAGAAAGCCAGAGATACTACTTGACAAAACCGACATGTCCTGCAAGCTAAACACTGTGACTCTCTTTCAGAGCGGTAGACTGTTGGATCTTTCCTCAGTGCAATATCCACTCAGTGGTCACTTCATTAGTAGCACCTGCCTGGTAAAGTAAACAGCCTGCTCCTCCAAACATCACATTATGTGGCTCAGTACGACCAGCATGCAGTCACTGTCAAGAGGTTCACTTACTGTTTGACTAAACCTCAAAACCCGCCAGATGTCTCCATCTATGGGACTCTGAATGGGGTGTGGTTGCTAGTGCCAGACACAGGAGCTCTGGCGTCATGAACATGCTGGAATTTTATTTGAGTGTCTCCATTTTTTGGGGAAATGTTGTGATAAAGAACAACAAATAAATGCAGCTTGAAGCTATTCACGTGGTGAGGTCAGAGCTGACTGGCCAGACCTGTTAAAGCTAGCAGGAAGGACATGCAAGCAGCAGTGGTTTTCAAAAATTCGCTGCCAAACACAAAACCCATGCATACTTGAAGAGGATGGACCAGGCCAAACTCCAAACATGATGAAACCACAGCTGGCATGTGAGTGCTAAAACAGATGAAGTGGAGCATGAGTCAGAGTTCATTATTGTTGTTTTGTGCAGTCTGTGGAATAAATGGATGGTCATAAATAATCAGTCAGTACATCAACATATAATATTTTAACAAGCTGGCACTCTTTAATTCTTTCGCATTATTAACTTTGTGTTTCATGAGTGTAAGTGATGACACTGGGGGATTTGCTAGTGCTTATCTTTTCCTGATATCACTACAAATAATGAACAAAGAAACACAAAAAACCAGGACAGGCTAGATAAGATCAGCAGCGCTCAAACTTCAAATTACAAACAAAGCCGTGGAGAAAACTATGGCATCTGTTAAGGGTGTCTGTAACCCAGACAGTGCTCTCAGAAGAAAACCTATAAAGTCAATTGAAATTGCTCTGTGTTTGCATCCAAGTGAAAAAAGCGCCCCTAATACTGTAATGGGTCAACAAAGCTACTGACTGTAAGAAAAGAGACTGCCGTTCGTCCCTCAGTTTCTATCAGCAGTCAGTGTTGGTTTCTTTTAACCATGACAGCACTGTAGACCAAAACCTTTATGCTGTAAATAAGTGCTTATTTTCACCCAAACCAACACCTTTCTTTAAATCCTTAATCCAAGTCCCATTGTGCCTAAACCTAACCAAACCTTAATAAAAGCATTTTCACATCATAAAACAGAAGTTCTATCCAGTGATGTCATCCTACTCAGAGGTGCACAGTGCTTCCATGTATTAGTGTAAAAGCCAATGCTACAGCTGGACCAGGTTTATGGACCTTTGGAAGTATCCTTTAGAAGCCATTACAGATCATGGAAAGAAGAAAAAACACATCACAATATGGCATTTTTATTGACATTTCAAGTGAGTTCACAAATCTGTATAACCAAATCTGTATCACGCTGCATTTTTGTGGGCTATATCCTTTGACATAAGACACAGCTAATATTTAGAGGCGTGAAAGCTTGACTTTGAATTAATTTCTCCTAAATCTGTGACACCACGAGCGGTGACGGTTATATATTTTTAACTGCAAAATCTGCCATAAGACCAGAAAAGCCTTGTTTTTCCTGTCAGACCCCCTGAGCTCCTAAAACAGAGCCCTGATTGGCTGACGGTCGTTTTACCCCAAGATGTGAAAACACCTCTTTGAGTAGAACTGATCTCCTCTTCTTGTGCCTGTTGGCTCAGTAGCAGAGGGTCCTCCTCCTCCCCTCCTCTCTGGGGTAACCTCCAACAGTGGAACCCACAGAAAGGCCCAAGGCCTGTTCTCTCTGCTGTCACCAGACGCCTACACTAGAAGCCGATCCTGCTCCCTGCAGGGCTAACTGCACATGTGAGAAAACTCCCGGCGTAAAGCTGATGTCGAACTGATGAGCACAAACACTTCCTCTCTCTCCTTCCACACATGAGATATCGCACACACCAACTGATCTCAACACTACAATATGTTTATTTCACTACAGTGGTAGAACAATGTACTTTTAGTCTGGCCAGTGGAAACCCATGCTGCCAAATAATTTGTGGTATAGAGCAGTATCTGCAGTATTATGGAGAAACCATCTAGACCAACGGTGTCAAACTCATCTTAGTTCAGGTTCCACATTCAGCCCAATTTGATCTCCAGTGTTCCAGACCAGTAAAATCACAGCATAATAACCTATAAACAACCACAACTCCAAATTTTTCCTTTGTTTTAGTGCAAAAAAGTACATTCTCAAAATGTTCACATTTAAGGAATTATCTTTTTACAAAACATTATGAACAATCTGACATTTCTTAAGAAAAATAAATTCCAATTAAAGCTGCAAGCAGCATTGAACAGGTCCTCGCATCCTTGCTGGTCGGCAAATCCAAGCATGTCCACCAGGTGGCGCTGTGACTGAGAATGTATTTCGGCCTATGGATGTGACGAGGACTGGACTCTGATCACACATGTAAAGTTTCAGGCAGATTGGAGCATGTACAGGCTAGTTATACACCACTTCCTGTCTATCCACCAGGTGGCGCTATGACTGTGGCTGTATATCAGCATATGGATGTGATCAGGGCAGGAGTCTGATCACACATGTAAAGTTTGAGACAGATTGGAGCATGTTTGTGCTCAGGTTGGGGCGGCTCCCCAGATAGCCTGCCGCCGCTAATTCTAGGTGACATACTGGCTGTTTGAAATTTTCCAGGTGGCGCTATGGAGCCCTTTTGCCACAATCATGTGCAATCCCCCTATAATATCAAATGATTCACCGGTCCAGATATGTGTGGAAATTTTGGCGAGGTTTTGAGAATTTTTAACCTGTCAAAAATGACTTTGTCACGGCAACAGCATTTTATGAAATGTCAAAATCTTCACACCCTGTCATTGTCAAGGAGTGAAGACTGAGCTGACCAATTTCTAGAATGATATGACAAAATTTCGAGCCATGGTATGTGCTGAGCTGGCATGATAGAGTCAGTCGTGACTTTACTAATATTTAGCTTAGTTAACTAATTGTTGGCTAGCTTATTTATTAACTTACCTCCTCTGCAGTATTAATGAAATCCCCAAAGTTCTCAACTCTTCCCTGAGGTCTAACAGCAGAAACGGTTCCGTTAACCGGTCGAACCGGTAACGGTTTTCTGGCTGTGCATGTGCGAGCGAGTATTGAGTATTCTATGTG
The DNA here is from genome assembly GCF_022539595.1 of Amphiprion ocellaris. Lineage (NCBI taxonomy): Eukaryota > Metazoa > Chordata > Actinopteri > Pomacentridae > Amphiprion > Amphiprion ocellaris. The sequence goes on along the minus strand of NC_072787.1, from coordinate 674,144 downwards.
ACACACTTAGGAGGTTTGTTCAACCGGCTCAACGGACGGTTTAACAGGGTGCATCCATTATCAGACAACACTGACGGTTCACCTGTATTAACACAACATTATTAAATACATCCGCTTTTTAAGTTGTTGTTTGGAGCTGATAACACAAGAAGCTTAAATTAACCGTTTACTACTTCTATACGATTCAAAAGATTAATAAAATAAAGGAGAAACTGCCAGTGGCTCTGCCAGCAAAACCCTTCAACTGTTCAGCACAGGTTCATCAAAGGGATCACAAGGTCAGAAATGACAAAGAGTGGGGCTTTAAAATCACAGAAACCATAAGTTAACTCTAAATAATGATAAATTTAAGTCTAGATTTTGTTTGAACATTGTATGAAACTAACTAAAAGGGAGCCCTGGTGGTTCTCCAGTATTTTCACTGTATTTATTTATGTATATTAGCATTTTACAGATATTTTCTTTTTTTAAAAAAACTTATTAAAGGCTGACAAATGGTATTCATTTCTAAAATGTAATTTTGTGTTTAAAGAAGTGTCATAGATACAATATGAGGGAGAAGTAAAACAGGCATAACGTTGGTTTGTGATGTTGCAGAGCTCTGCACTGTCAAAAAAAAGAGAAAACTACAGTCTATCCAGCAGAGTTGGTATTCTGATTTGTTTGAACGTGAAAACTAAAATAGCTATACTTGACTTGAAAATACACATCAGACTAATCGTGTGTACCTCATTACATCTGAATTTGTAATTGTGAATTAGTTGAAAATGTAATTTGTTGTTGGTACAACAAAGTTGGAAAAAAACACAGGGTTTCCCAGAATACACTGCAGGGGCAAGTCCTCATGCTCTCGTTCCCTTGGCCTAAAACAGCTCAGCTACAACCTGCTGTAGCTCAACAGGTTGAACAGGGGACCCATAAACAGGTGCTGTAGTCCACGATGCAGCAGTCATGGGTTGGAGTCCAGCTGCTGGTCCTTTGCTGCAACTCCTTACCCCATTCTTATCCCCACTTTCCCGTCTCTCAAGAAAGTCAGAAAAAGGCCAAAAACATGATTTAAAATAAAGAAATGATCGTGAGGTTGATCAGTCTTTGGTAGCTCTGTGAATCACACTATTCAACTAATAAACAAGCTGATATTGGCCAAATGAAGAATTAACAGCAGTGACTATTCACAGAACAATGTAAATATTACTGGTAGAACAATGAACTATGACTTACTGCAAAAGGCTGCCTTGAAAGTTTTCTCAATTCTTCTTTTATTTTTTTACCACGTGTGTGTGTGTGTTTTTAGTCTCTGCTGACTAAAGAAACACAATGTGAGGATTTAGGTTGTGCAGCTTTCATTTTGGAGCAATCTTTGTGCAGAAATGCACTCAGCATAAAAAGGAACTTTGGTGCCTGTAGTAGATCCAGGGGCTGAAGGTGTCCTGTAACATGCAGCAACATGTTCTCCTCTGATGCTGCTCATTTATTTATTAGATCTTCTGTTCCGTCAGTGTTGAGGAGCAGAAATATGTGAAGCTCTAAACACTGAGGAAAGCAAACAGTGGAACCCACAGTGTGTGAGCAGCTTCACCACTGTGTTCACATGGATCCAGTGTAGTGTGATGGAATCGAGTGGACGACGTGAGGAGCAGAAAGTCTCTGATGGTTGAAATGTTGCTTTGTTTCTGTCTCCAGAGGAATTGGGACCTTCACTGAAGCCCGATCCACTGATCCAGGAGACTCCCAGCAGCAGAACTCCAAACGGTTTTCACACACACACACACACACACACACACACACACACACCTCCTCCACCATGCTCTCCCCTCTTGCTCCTCCCTTCTGTCCTCCTCCTCCGGTCTTTCCCCTCTTGATCCTGCTCTCTCTCCTCTGCCTTCTCCTCCTCTTCCACCTCTTGCTCCTCCTTCTCCTCTTCCTTCTCCTCTTCCTTCTCCTCTTCCTTCTCCTCATCCTCCTCCACCTCACACTCCTCCTCCTTCTCCTTCTCCTCCTCCTTCTCCTCATCCTCCTCCACCTCAGACTCCTCCTCCTTCTCCTCCTCCTTCTCCTTCTCCTCCTCCTTCTCCTCATCCTCCTCCACCTCAGACTCCTCCTCCTTCTCCTCCTCCTCCTCCTCCACTCTGTCCTTGCCAGTGGGACTCGGGTCAGGGTGCCTTTCAGAGGTGTGGGTGGATCTGGGGGGGATAAACGCCCTAACAGTGAAACTCCACTCTGGCTAAAGGTGAGAAGGATGCAGACAGCATGTCACGGAGGAGTAAAATGTGTGTCTGCGTCCCACTCTGGACCCACAGTGGAGTTCCACAGTGACAAGGACCAGAGTTCAGGGGAATCACACTGGGAGGGGGCCTGTGACAAGGTAAGTTGTAGGTTTAGATTTTAGATTTATCATACAAGAATTTTTTAAATCTCCAATAGGAGGTCATACATTTTGTGCAAGATTCTCACACGTTTTCCTGTTGTTGTTTTTCAGCCCAACGTTCTGATGGCCCCGGGACTCAAAACTGAAAGAAGGACGAGAAGAAAACCCCAAAGATGAGACCCAGCTCCAGCAGACACGCAAAGACGAGGAACCGAGCCCTCCAGAGACGACCCTAGAGACGCCAACCAGCCTGCAATGAGACAACGGGACAACTTCATAAGGAGGAGAATGCACTGGTAATTTACATGTGCTTTAGAAAGAATCACCCCACAGATACTGCATGTTTACCAGTATATTTAGTACACTGCATATCGCTGACTGAGAAAATGCAGTTCTGTCAGAATCAATGGAAAAATCAACCTACATGTGTTTTTTTTTTAATATATATATAGCTGCCTCCTGGGCACCAAATGATTTCAACAGGGATGGAACATCGAGGAGAAATAAGTCATTTCAAAGAAAAGCTGATGGGAAACATGTCCAGGACCAGTGCATGAGACGTGAGACGACTCAGCTAATACAAGGTGAGTCCATGGAGTGAACTGGCTCATTAGATACTTGATGTTAATATGAGCATATGCAGTTCTACGGCTCACATGTAATTATTTATCTGTGATTTAATGAACCTTCTTGCTGTGTTTTTGCTCTCTTTAGAGCTCTCTCTCCAAGACACCCAGTAAAATGAAGAATCAGATCAGGACAAGAAACTGGAGGAGCAGCCCCAGCATGTGAGCTATGGAAGAGGGGATACAAAACATGAGATGACAAAGAAATCAAATCCTATTGTGTTTCACTGTTTTCTGTATGTTGTGGCCTATAACAAAGGGCATCATCCATCCATTAGCTACACCTTTTGTCACCAGTCCATCTCAGAGCAATCACAAAAGACAGACAACCATTCACACTAACACTTCAGATTTAGTTTAGAATCACCACTTAACCTTGCATGTATGTGTTTGGATTGCAGGAGGAAGTCGGAGTACAAACGGAAAAGCCCACACAGTCACAGAGAGAACATGGACAGAAAGAACCAGACGACCAGCAGGTTGGTACCAATATAAATACAATGAACCTGGTGACAGTGTACTGTTACATACTGCTACTGAATGTGAATCTGACACACATATCTGTGATACTTTTCTTCCAAACTGTGACTTCATAATCTAAGAAACAAAGAAACAGTTCGAGAAGCCTCAGGACGATCAACAACAGAATAAACATGTCAGAAAACAGGAAGAAGATGACCAACAGCATCAAACAGAGAAGAAGAAGAAGAGGCTCCAGATTACTCCATACAGTAGGTAAACTCCTCAAATGAAACAGATGTCTACAGATGTGAGAAATGTTGGTCCATTCAGAAAATGTGCCTCATTTTGGTCCACAACCTCAGCATAAAGTGAAAGAACTATGTCAAGTACTACCTTTTCTCCAGACACACAGTTACTCCAACAGATAACATGACAGTTCCAGGAGCATGAAAGTGCCATCAGTTTCCTCTGGTGACCAGCACACTCTCCAGATCACAACCCAGAAGAGCACCTCTGCGGTGAAACGGAAAGAGTTCACAGCAGGACTGTGTGGCCAAACATCTAAAAAGGATTCAAGTGCAAACTCCACCTTTATCTGGGGACTGTCTGCCTTCAGAAAACATGCCGACCACGTCCACAGCATCCACACTGAGACAACTCAGGCTGTTCTGCAAACAAACGGGGCCCACCTGGTATTAGGTGGACTTCTAAACTAAAAAGGCCTGATCAGTGTACTCGTCATGCTGGTCTTGTCTTAATTAAATTTCAAGGGATACACATGCTGGCTCACTGGGAGGGGGGGATGATGTAGCAGTTATCATTTTTAATTGAATTTTCAGGTTGCTTGACACAAAATAATTTTTAATCACGCTATGTTGTTAATTAATTAGGCAATGTTAAATTCCAGCTGTAGTAGAGAGTAAGTGCTGACTCTCCTGTAGTATGATAAAAGGTATAGAGGCTGTACTTACAGAGTGCCTTTTAACTTAATAGTTTACAAAGTGATTTACAATTTTTGCCTCTCATACACCTGTTCATACAACGATGGTGGCAGAGCTGCCATGTAGGACACTAACCTGCTATCAGGAGCAACGTCGTATCAGTGTTTTGCCCAAGGACACTTCAGCATGTGGACAGGAGGGATTAAATCACCAACGCTGCAGAGTGGATAACCCACTCTGCCACCCCAGCCACAGCCTCGTCCAACTATCAGCTTTTATCACGGCCAGTCCAGACCATGCACAAAGCTTCACTGCAGTATGGCCTCCTCCATACACACATAGTGTCGTAATATTTTCATTGCCGTATAAGGAAACAGTCAGCACATCCAGACGACTCTCAAGCCATCCAAGTGAATAACTGCTGTGGATTTATTTCAGGAATATATTACAAAATATAGTCACATATAAAATCCTGCTGTCCTTCAATAAGCATTTCCACAGCGAATGCAAAGATTCTGAGTGGCTGACGAGAGCATTGGCTGATGATTGTGTTCTTACTGAGGTTATCAGCTTTCAGTGTGCTCATAGTGGAGTAACTTCATTCTATAGCTCACACCCTTCTACCAGGTTCATTACTGATCCTGTGAAACTGTTGTGGTTGTATTATTTGGAAATAACATACTGTCAGTCAGACAGAGCGTTGATGAAGGTGAAACAAAACCCAGTTTACCTCCACACAGTCCAATGTGTCTGTGGGTCTGGTCACTGGTCTTCAAAAAGAGTAATGCATGTTTACACAGCAGCAGTTATATCAGTATAAGTCATTTCACACTCACCACTAACCCTATTCTGAGCCTAGAAAGCTCTATTTTAAATTCATTAAACAATCACACATGTCAGTATTTTCTGCAGCACTTTGCTTTACAGTTGATCATTAAGTATGATGTTGTACTTTCTGTATGGGTTTTAGTACATGACTCTATTATAGTCCAACTGGGACTGATGCTATTGAATATACTTACACCCAAACCTCACTTAGGCTTGATTATAGATAGATAGATAGATAGACAGATAGATAGATAGATAGATTCTCACAATTTCAGAGAACAATGACACCTACATACTAAATGTACATGTAAAACACATGCTCAATTAACACAATATTTCATTCAGTGAAATACATGTTTCGCATTTCAGACTCTTCTAGATGTAAGTTTCTAGTCAGAGTGACTGAGATTGCACCACATTTAATTTAGCAGTCTGAAGAATTGTGAATGGGTGCTGTTTTGTTTTTCTGACAATCACACTGGGACTTGATCCTGAAACTGTTTGGATTTGCCTAACACACAACTTAAGTAGTCTGTCTGCATCCCCAGACTCACTGAGGGGCTTCAGAATGGTAGGAACTGATGCGTCCAGTAGAGAAAGAAAATGGATGTGGTGAAATGAAACTTTTCCAAATCTTGCTTCATCAGGTTTATGTGGAATATTTGCTGCTCACAACACAAGAACCTTTAGTTACTGGGCCAAGAATCTATCACAGCAGTTCACAAAAACTCTGCAGAAAGTAAAGATTTACATAAATACCTCATGGTAGTATTGTCCTATTGAGACGGCCCTTTCTGCTTTTTAACACTTAATGCCTGATTGAAAGTTTCTACCTACCCTGACACAGCATACAAACTGTGAACAGCATGTATAATAATTACATCTGTCTTAGAAATGGTTCTTACAAACACAAAAGCTGAAAAGGCTGTGATGTAGTAAATATTTTATCATCACTCCAATCTACTCGAACATCCTCCTTCTGTGAGCTTTGCTGTTCTTTAACAGTATTCCTATTGTGTTTAGTAAGGATGCTGGAGGGATTTTTTGTAAATGTTAATATTTGTAGTATTAGGCGACTCTCATAACAATGCCACATGTCAGTGTCTGGGATATACAGTAAGTGAACAGTTGGTTTTTGTAGTCGGCACAGATGCAGGAGAAATGGTGTTGTAAAGACCTGAAGGACAAGGGCCAAGTTGTTGTAGCCCGAGGAGGGACAAACACAGTGGCAACTGCCGACAGGGTGTTAGGGAATGTGTTGGAACAAGATTAATCTGCAAAAGCTCCAACTCGCACCATACAGGACTTAAAGAATCTGCTGCCAATGACTTGACCTTAACAGGACCTTCAGAGCTGTTTGGCCAACATCATACCAGGAGTCATCAGAATGTTTTGACTCATAACCATTACTTTACAGCCTTATCAGGGCCAATATTTTAATATAATGTACATACAGTTGCTGTATGTTTCTTCTATGTATGCACATACAGTTGAGTTTGTGACATGCTGATGAAACAGTACATATAAACCTAAAAAACATTTCTGTTTTTAATACACTTAGCCTGGTTTCTGTCTGCTTGTCTGCTGACCTGCTAATCATGAAATCCTTATAAGGCTGTCAAATTCCTGTACATGAAGTGTGAATCACTCTCTCCAGTCTCTGTTAGGCTGTCTGTCGAGGTCTGCCCACTCATCCCAGGAGTCTGTCTGTCTGTCTGTGAGATTATAGTAAATTGCTGTGCACAAAAACTTCAGCCAAATGCCGAAAATGCTAATGCATCTTTTTGTCTATTTACGTGACCTGTACAATCGCACATTCTGCCCCACACCCTCAAAACACATCCACTATTGCTGACTAATGTTGATAAGTGGCCCAGCTGACATTGCTTGTTTGGCTGCTGCCTCTAATTAAAAAACATCCGGGTGTCTGATTTGCCTCCACTTCTTCCCCAACTGGCTGATCCATACTGAACTCCCGCAAGATTAAAAATGTTAAGTGGTTGGCTTGAGGCAGCTGCAGAGCCCTCATCACTTCTAGTGGTGTGGTTTCATAAAAGTAATTCAGTTATTGATTCACCAGTCAAAAGTGATATGTGTTGGAGACTTGAGGGCTCTGGCAGGGTTGATCTATAGACGAAGTAAAGCTAGAAGATACACGTGGGCAATGCAGAGAGAATGAGATGGGAAAGAGAAGAGGGAGAAAGTTCAAATAATTAAGCTACAGACGTCACGTTGATGAGTCTGCATGGTGGTGACATGACAGCTGCTTCCCTGTCAGAAAAGAAGATGTCTTCTGCTTTAACATGAATATCATTCTTACAAATCCACACAAAGGTGACATCACTGAACAATCTTATCCTGCAGATTTGAGATCTGACAGGTTTGTTTTGAGTTTTTAAAAAATCCTTTTGCCTTCAACAACCTGTCAAATCTGAACTTATTACCTGTGAAGAGTATCTCCACATGAGACACAGCATGTGTGGGTGAGGTGATGAAGTGGGTGAGTCATGTAGTGGGGTTAATGTTAGGGGAAGGGTTCAGGGGGTTGTAGGGTTTGCAAGGCTGCATCTGGACCTTTCTCTAAAATCAAGAGAGACTGGCTTTCTGGATTCAAAGCTTTATTGATCAAACACTCATCAAACTTTGATGTAGTTTCCATTTGAGACTAATGCCCCGTTAGAATGCTGTAACAGTAAACAGGAAACACCCGGGGGGATCTAGACAGAGTCTTGATGCAGGCGGTGCGTCAGAGGTGATGTAATGCAAATCAGCAAGTGGGGTGAAGACAACGCTGAGTGAGGTGATGAAGAGTGCATTGATTTGTGATTGGTTAGTAGAGAAACCTTTCCAGAATAACTTAGCACTAAGTACACTTTGAATTTATTTATTGTCTATTAAGTTGTTCTCATCCCAGCCCCTTTCCTTTCCTGCAGAGGAAGCCAAACTCTGACATCACCTTAGAATGGAGAAGCATGGAGGACTTTCCATAGATAATGAAAGACAAAACCAACAGCATCAATGAATATCATGGAGATGCAACAAATCAGGTTAAGATGATGAGACTGGCTTATTTTATTTAAGACATGAATCATCTTTTTTCTGCTAAATAAGTATGTGTAATCTAAGAAAACGCTGTGTGTGAAGTATGCAGAAACTTCAAAACTGCACACTGATTGCATGCCACTAATCCTTGCATTACCCAGACAGGAGCTATTCTGTCCATCAGCATTCTGTGTCAAGAAAGAGCTAGCCTGGCTGGTAAAAGCCAAGAATTTTGGCAAATTCAGCACAGAATATTACCTTACTAAAGAGGAGATGCCTTTTTAGTAAATCAGAATTTCTTCTGTAGAAACAACCAACCAATTCAACCAAATTTGACATTTTAGTTTGACTAATTTTGGGCATTTTATGTGCATGCACAGAGAAGTGCTTCAGAAATCTCCCCTTGAGACTGGCTTCAAAATCAAGTCAGTCTTCATGTCATGTATTAAATGTCTAATTTTACAGCAGAAATACACGTTCACAGCCTGGTGCCAGAGACACTTTTGGTCTACGTGGGGTGACTTATTCATGAAACTCACCAGTTGAAATTGTATTAAGAGTTAAAGTTATGCATAATTACAGGGCATTACTGCTTTTAGGGACAGGCGGCTGTCATCGCAGGACTGTTTGGATGCCGTAAATCAGAAACTTAAGGAAGGAGGTGGAACCAGGTCTTCTTGATTTCTTAAGCTATCCACCTCTACCTTTTGCACCTCTTCATGCTTTTCCTTTTTCATCCTGTTTCATTGTTGTTGACAGCTGGTAGATCGTACAGTGTGAATGTGAGTATGATTGTTTATTTCTGTCAGTTTTCAGATGTTGTATCACACCTTAATTCATCCTGTAAATGTGTAAATACAGGAAGCACACTGGGACTTCTAATGTCATTCATATACATATGCTACTTATATTAGAAATCAGCTTAACGTTTAAAACAAGTCAGTTATAACTGTGAGTGTGTGACTTCTGAATGACTGCCAGATGTATTATCTAGGCATCAGTATGTCCGGTGTAGACAGACGGACATCAGTAGAGGGTGGGAGTGTCAGTGGCGCTAAGCAGAGCGAGGACATTTTCAACATGACATTAAATTACTCTAAACTTGATTTATTGCTGCAATTTTAAAAAGTCAGTGAAAAGTCAGTTAAAAAGGGGAAAAAAAGCAGAAATATTTACAAATCGAAACATCAGAAAGACTCCAGTTTGTGACACCAGCTGCATCCATCGACCCAGTTTCTCTCTGTATGAGTTGTGTGTTTGTGGCTCCACTTCCTGATAAGATTGATCCGGTGCTGTGTGTGACTGACATCCAAACGTGAGTCAGGTTTCTGTGTAGGGATTACTGATCATGTATGTCTGATAAGGAATTGCCAGGGTTTAGATCTATGATTCAGGCGCTGCACAGTTGCTCTGCACTTGGCCAGGATGCTGTAATGTATAATTTCAAAGAGATTCTCAGTGATCTTATGCAGGAGGAAAATCATTAAATTTTCAGTGGAAATGAATTGAATGTAACACATATTCTTGTTAAGATCTGTAAGCCTTTAAAAGAGTATTTTGTAGTTCCTTCTTTTCAAAGAACAACTGGGATACAAAAACATGCAAAACATAAAAAAAAAAAAACATTTTATTCACCTTCATATTGCAGGAAGACAGCATGGTGGCCATCAACACTGCTGGCTCCTGCTGTGTTCATTTTATGTGGTGCCGAATATGAAAAATAAATAATGCACGACACCATTAAACCCAAATTTCTTTCTCTCTCTGTCATTTCTCTACTATTTTCCCAGACGCACATCCATATAGTGCTGACATTTAGAGACTGCATGAAGAAGATGAACCAACAAAGCACCTTTCAAATGAATTGATAAAAAATCTCAGGGATTAAAAATTTAGACCTTTTCATGTGTGGTAGTTTGAGAAAGGAGGGGACGGTTGCAGGACGCACGATGAGCAATGTGCAGCGGGTATGAAATGCAGATTCTTCATGGTTGCATCATTTTCAATTTTTCAGGAGGAATATACACTCACAAGCTGCTTTATTAGGTACACCTGTGGAATCTAACACTGTCTAATACACCAACCCTGCCATAAAGTCTACTTGTTCAAAACAGATACATTTTTAACTTGTGTTGCCAAAATGATGATGATTCAAAAGTGTTCCTAATATTTTGTCTATTATTTTGTCCGTCCCAGTAAAATACATGAAGAAGGTAAATGAGTTAGGATCATCACTTTTATGACAACAAAAAAATTAAAATGTATGGGCTTCATAAATGTTTATGGTAGACTTGTTGCATTGGATTACATTTATTGCAGATGTTCCTAATAAAGTGACCAGTGAGTGTTTTTTAGGTGAACATACTAAAATTGTCCAGCCTCTGCAATTATGAGCTCTGCTGAGGAGAGTGCTCTGAAAATCACAGCATTAAGCCTCTCTTAATAATGTATCTCCTGCTTACCCAACACTGCAAACGGCTTGTCTTTTCTGTATCTTGTTGCATTGATCAGCTGATGTAAAATTATAACACATTCTGTGGCTCCTCGCTACAGCTCAGAGATCACACTGGACCTCTCAGCTGCTTGAGAGTGTTTTTATATGTTTAAGAATCAGCGTGCACAGAGACAGAAAAGACTATCTGTAATTGTTGCCTCTCTGCAGCCGATCTTTGCTTTAAATTTGACATCTGCTGCTCTTTTTCTTTGGTGGGCACTTGAGCACAGAGGCAGCACACTGCTGTGTCAAGCTCCATCTGACACAGTGAAGTCATGTGAAAAACTGTTTGCTCCAGGGGCTGTTTAGACACTTGAATGTTAAAACACCTCGTAGAGTGAAATTCCTGACTGGGTTGCATCATTTGCTGCATGGACCAGTGTCTTGAGACTGTGGAACATTTAGTCCAGTAGAACCCACAAACACAGCAATAATCTGAAACCAAAAGGGAGAAACTGACACTACTCAACAGCTTTAGAACATCCCCATTTTTCAATTTTTTTTTAAAATTGGAAATTATGCATCTTATTGTCTCATCATACTCTGAAATGAAAGCATAGAACAAATAAACAAATGAAGTTAAAAACAAATCCATTCAGAATCCAAAATGTATTCTAATCTTCTGACTCCTTTGGCAGATATAGCAGCTCAACACACTGGTGACATTCTTTCCATAATGGAAGTCAAATATTCTTCAGAAAGTTCTTCCCATCTCTGTAGCAGAAGTTCCCATAAATGTGTGGTTCTTGTAGGTTGCTTTGCTTTCACTCTTCTGTCCAGTTCATCCAAACCAGCTCCATGGGTTGAAGTCTGGAGACTATGCTGCCACTCCATGTTATCAAGCTCACAATCTTTTTCCTAATGCAGTTCTGGCATAGCTTGGACTGATGTTGCTACTTCAGTGAAGTAGCAACGATTAAACTACAAAGGTTAAAACACCATTGTTAAAAACAAGTTTAGACCCACTTAAGAGCTCATAACTACTTATTTTGCAGTCTTTCAAGTGAGAGGTTACTCTTTTCAATTTAGATTTCTAATGTCTTCCCAGATTCACTCTCTACCTCATAGAAGCAGCTCCTGCTGTGTTTAAAGGCTGCCTGCTAGCTTCAGCATGGAGCTCTGACTCACAATTTGTGCGGTTAGGATGCACACTTCAACAGAGCCAGTCAAATGTGAGGCATGATTACAAATGCTAACAAAAGAAAAACTAAATCAGTTACACAAAACAATTCTTTTCTTCACACTTCTCTGCATTGTTTTGTCTTTTGTAATTATGTCCTGTAGCAGGATGTCAGACAAAATCAGACAAGGCAGCAAACTCATGAAAAAGTGACCCAAAGCTAAAGTCAGGGATGGGTGGTCTTGGAGAATTGTCACCTGAAAAAACATTTTCTAACTTTTGATCACAAAAATTTTGACATTACACTAAAAGGAGGGAATAAACATCTTATTTTAATAAATGCAAAAGTTGTGTTCAGTAACTTCAAAAATATAGATTATTCATTAGTTTTTATTGTTAAAGAGAAATAAAGCAGCAGACCTATCCTGATGTAGAACTCTGACCCGTTGCAGGAAACCTTAACTGTGATATTTCTATTACCACAATTCCATTTTTTTCCAATTATCTTCCTTCTCTCCCTACTACAATTGTAGTTTTATAACTGTGAATTAAAGTCTTGAGTAAACAAGTACGGTGCAGTGAGTGCAGGTTAATGCCCTCAACCACATGAACTGCTGCACTTCCTGGTTACACCAAATGTCAGTTAAATCTGTATCTGTAGGAGGTCTACTGTACAACAGGTACATGTCAGTCTGTAGACTATTGTATTGCTTCTCATACCAAACAAAAAAAACAGAAAAACTCACACAGCTCCCATGATTTTCTGAAAGGCTGGTTGGAGCTTTGCACTTTTTACTGGCTATATTTCTAGATTAGACTGTAATGCCATGTGAGTGATTATCCTTGAGGTTTCCGGGTGCAGTGGGCGGACGTAGCACAGGAGTTCTGGAGAATGTTGACTTCCCTCTGTGTCTGGGCACCATCGAGGGAAGCATGAACAAATCAAAGCATCTCCAAAGTCTATAACTTCAAACATACTTTTTTCAGTGATGAATTATGAAGGTGAGGAAGACAAGAAATATCCTCCTACAATATCTCCTGATATTTTCTACAAAGCTTATGCAAACATGTGTGGTTCGGGTTGACCTGGTAGTGGCTTCACTGCTCAGGCTGCAGGTCATTAAATCTAATTTGAGGTGAACTCTTACTCGCAATGGGCAATCATTCTTGTCTAAATCACTTTAGCACGAGTAACAAAAATCTGGGTGATAGACTCCAAACATGACAAGAATAGTAATGCACTTTGTGGTCACATGTTACTTCAGGTTCTGATAACATAAACAACACAGCTAGCACTACAAACAGTGATTATCCAGTTATTGCAGATATGCTTAACATTAACATAACAATAACAGGCACAGTTAAACATCATTAAAAAAAACTTAAAGACGCGGAAATCATATAGAAATACATCGATCAGATATAAGATTATGACCACCTTCCTAATATTGTGTTGGTCCCCTTTATGCGGTCAAAAGTGCGAGTTCAACAGTCCAGCGTAGAGTGGCATCTGGCTTGTATGGGAGAAGAAGGTAATGCAGCAACCATTCCCACCTGCTGGTCCACCTCCTCTGTTGATTACAATTGGCCGCACCTGTCTGCATACCACACCACGTGCACCTGGGAAGAGAGAGAGCCTGCTACTACCTGGTGTCTGAGGTGGAAGGTGTGACAGGAAGGAGAACAGAGGAATGGATACTGGCTCATTAGAGGTGTGATGTGTTCCCTGATCTGGCTGGTATTCCAGATAAACGAAAGGACAGAATTCATGCCGTTTTTATGTGATGCTGATATCACAGGAGACAGGAGTGTGAAGAGTTGGCAATTAAAAGCATCCCTTTGAAAGGCACAGCTTCAATCAATGAGCGCTCATCAGAGCTGCAGAGAGCCCATCATGTCCCTGAAATCCTGCTGCCCTCAGTGCAGCGGGACGCTACCAGAGAGACTGATCACTGGAATCAGGCGCCGGCCTTACAGTATCTTTGGACAAATCACACACTAATTGCAATGGCAAAGCACACATGATAATGAACAAAGATGAGAACAAGCGGAGAGAGGGAGACGTGTCAAGTCATTAGTGATCAGAGCATGGCTTTGGGACAGTCAGACGGCAGCTGCTTATTAATTGTACACCCACACCTTTCTCACCGCCACCCCACCCCCCACAGAGCTAATCTGATCCACTCATCCCTCTGTGTGTGATATCCCGCTGTTCCTAACTCTATTTCATGCTGGCCCTGCCTGAAAGTCTCCCCTAGCCAGTCGCTGTGGGTGTTTATGTGTCAGAGTGTCCCCTGCCCCTCATCAAGTCTGGACAGTTCAACAGTGTTGCACCATCTCCTGTCAAAAGTCAACACTCTGGAAGGCAGCTGCAACTGCGACTCCTCTAGAAATACCAAATCAATCACATTTTTCCCAGAGTTTTCTCAGTCACTAAATGCAAGGTGGTGTTTTTGGAAATTATTGCTGCTTTAATAAGATAAAGCAGGAGTTGTTGAATCATGTGTGAATGACAACACTACACACTCCCTTTGTAGAAGGCCCTGGATCCAGTGCAAATCAGTGCTTGATGTCAAACCTCATTCCATCCATCTAGTTTCAGAGGCACACATTCTCAAAATTCAAATATCCATTTGTAAGATTTTGTTTCCTGCACCCTAAAGAATACCACTTATTAATGTGCAGATGTGCAGTATTGACATTTCACAATAATCTGCGCTCCTAAATTTCCATATAAACTCAATTTATGGGCAAGTTTCATTATAGAAATGTTATCTAATAGTAAAACCACAGACGTTCAGATCAGAAATCAGTACATTTTGCAGTGTTAGCACAATGCTATTAGTTGACTCCAAACAAATAGAGAATATCAACAGCAGTCTGAGTCATTAGACAAGAGATTCTAACCTATCGCAGGGGATGTTACACAGAAGGGTAACAGAAGATGACTTATTACGGAGATATGAAGAAAAACACAGAGGGAGCCGTTGAATTTGAATCATAAAACTCAGCTAAGAGAAATAACTGGTAAATTGGCAGCCATGATGCTGATCTGGTGAGCTGAATGTTAATTTTTCATTAAGTCTGTATTGGCTAAATGTCCTTGTTTTCTTGTCATTCTGCAGAGAAAACAGACTATATGTATATGACTCATAGAACAGGACCACTTGTCCGTTTCATTGATACATAAAAGAAGATCATGAATGCATGGAAATCCATACTGTCTCCCATACCATACCATATCCCCCATCCTCTGTGAACTAGGATCTACTTTCTACCAAAGAAATATTCTCAGTGCTTCAGCAAACTTCGAAGTGTTCACTTGCATCTATGACATCATATGACACTTCAGCTTCAATAAGCACTTTCATCATTTGCACTCTAACCACTTCATGCTCAGTCACTACTTCCACTTCAGCTACCGCTTCACCCTATTTCAGCTGTTACCCTTCAGCCGCCACTGCAACTCACCAGCTTTTTTTCATTTCACTTCCAGTGTGTGGTTACACTTGAGCTGAAATTTCATGCCCCGTTAGCACGTCCACTGTAACTGCCACTTCAACTCCTTTCACTTCCTCAAACCTCAGTAGAATGTCCGTTCCTTCAATTCTCTTTAGCTTTAGCTATTATTGATGTACACTACTGTTCAACAGTTTGGTGTCACTTAGAAATGTCCTTATTTTTGAAAGAAAAGCAGCTTTTTTTCAATGAAGAAAGCATTAAATGAATGATAAATCCAGTGTAGACATTGTTAATGTGGTAAATGACTATTGTAGCTGGAAACGGATGATTTTTAATGGAATATCTCCATAGGGGTACAGAGGAACATTTCCAGCAACCATCACGCCTGTGTTCTAATGCTACATTGTGTTAGCTAATGATGTTGAAAGGCTCATTGATGATTAGAAAACCCTTGTGCAGTTCTGCTAGCACAGTTTGCAGTCTTAATGCTGGCGCTATACGACTGACTGGACCTTACAGTGGTAAATTGTTCTACTATTTTTAAACACAAAACTATTTATTGCTTTATTAATATCAATTATTTGGTTACTTACTCATTTAAGAATTAGTTTTACACTATATGTGTACATACCCACACCTGCTACCTAAGTTCATACAACTTTAGAACACAAAGTTCTAAGGCTACTGGCAGTGTGAGCTGCTTCAACTTTTGCTGAACTGCTGACATTTCTGCTACTGTCAAACATTTACGTTTACATCCTGTGTAAGCTGTAAGCTAGAATGGGATCAGCAATGGCTTTACACATGCATGATTCATTTTCCGTCTGGACGCAGAGTGGTGTGGGTCTCCTCTAACCTCACTGCAGCTGGAACTGCTGGGAGGTTACTGTGGTCGCCTGTGAGTGCTTTGGGATGGGTAGGAACTCACAGCACCACCTGCTGCACGTTGAGGACAGTAACTACACAACGATACGTGCTTTTAAGTCAGAGTCTCCAACATACCAGAAAAAGTCTCTAGATTTGTCGCTAGTCGCTTTTGACAAAAAAAAAGTCACCAGGAGGATTTGGAAAGTCGCCAGATTTAGAGAGAAAGTCGCCAAATTGGCAATGCTGGGCCTGTCCTCCACCTTTGTTCGTCCCGCCTTCGTGTTCTTGCCCCGCCTACAACCCCTGGAGCTGAGGTTGGACTGGACCAGGCTGAGCTACCGCTCCAATCACGGTTCCAGCTGGCTGTTTGAAAGGCTCATTCATGCCAGCATTCAGGGGCTTTTGTTTTAAGGAGAACCTGAGCTGCTAACCTCTGTGAATATTTGTGCTTCTGGTTAGTTTGCCTGTGGGGGTAAAAGTTAGTGAGGGATGTTGACTTGTGAAGAAACTCTGTTTGAGAATTCTCTGTTAGTTGCCAGTCAGGAGTGCTGCTGCTGTGTTTTGGTGAGGAGTTTTCTTTGTATTGAATATCTTTTATTTTCTTCCAGTTTTGTAGTGTCAACTTCTGACTAGGGATGTCTGATATTGGCTTTTTTGACAATAACCGATATGCCGATATTGTCCAACTCTCAACTTCCGATTTCCGATATCAACTGATACTGATATACGTGGGCTATTTAACTAATTTTAGGTAACATCACATATCTCCTGTGGTGGAATTAACACATCATGCCTCATTTTATTGTGATGCCCAATTGGATGCATTCTCAAATGCAACAAGGCTTTCAAATGTGAACATTGTCTGTGCAAAATAAAAAAAAAACTGCTTGACTTATTCAGAAAATACTTTTTTTAATGTCTCAAACAGCAGTTCTCACTCTCCCTCCCTCTATGAGTCTATGACAATGTGGCCACTACACTGTGCAATTTTGAAAACTGTCGGTGAAATCCACGCAATATTTTATCAGTTTTAATGATAAGCAAAAAACCCGATAATGATATTAACCGATATTACATTTTTATGCCAATATCGGGCTGGTTATATCGGTACTCAGCGTTTGTTTTGCTTTCTTTTTGTTACCGTTCAGCTACGCTAGACAGCCGGGTTGTGACACCATGTATTGCCCGGAAATCGACCCTAAAAGTGCATTGGAGTCAGCAGAAGCACTGGAAGTGGTATATAGTGCTGTCTACATTGTGTTTTTGTTAACAGGCTCACTGCTGAGATGTGAAGCAGTTGTGAAGATGTGGAAAAGCAGGGAAATGAAGCATCACAGTGGTGTCCACCTGCAGCCTCCAAATTCAGGAGAAATTATTACAGGAAATCTCCACTTCCTGCTGTGCTTGTGAGTGCCAAGGTCAGAGCCTAGAAGCCACGTCAACACTCTACATAGTCTGCATGTTGTGATGTCCTCGCTTGTATATTATGAAACATATTTTATCACAACTAAATAAAAAAACCTAGTCACAAAACTTGTGTAGCAGCTGCACTGCCACTAACAAGAATTAATACAGCTCTGAACTAACGTTCCTAACAAGCTGATAAGCCACCTACAAGAGTTTCATTAGTGTGGGCATTTAAGTCTTTCAGTCACAGTGTAGCTGAGCGTCCCAGTTCTCAGTCCCCTCACATGTGACACAGATCTGATGTTTTTTAATCAGTGTGAGCAGCAAACAGCTTCGCCTTCGACTTTATTTATTTTTTTATTATTATTCCATCTGGACCACATGGATATGTAACACACGGTGCCAAGTCTGATCCCCGAGGCAAGTGACCTACATGCAACTTGCATTTGAACACTCTGATCTTAATTTGTCGGCGTTACCATGACAATAAGTGATTCTTACATCATTCACTTGAGGCACCTGGCACACTTTGACAGTTTGACTGAGCAAGCGTTAAGGACAAGGAGACAAATCAGTGGAAAAAGAAAACATATACAACAGGGCCGTTATTTCCTTTCACTTGAATATATAACAAATACTAATTTTGTTTACCAGCCTGTCAAATATGTGTCCATACTAGGCAATTTAACATGTGGCACGACTTCTGCTGTAACTGTTTTCCAACCTGACAGGAATAGAAATCTTGGGAAAATACTGGTGTGTGTAGCAGGGAAGGCATCTGTGAGCAGGAGAATTTGTATGACCATATGTGTCGACAATACAGCCAGTGTAAGGCAGCCAGCCAAGCTAAGGCAGCGCTCAGCCCACAGCAGCTGTTTGGCAAACAAGCAAAATGCCACCGTGAAGCAAATAAATAATCCATGCCTTTAATTAGCCCCCCTACTTCCACCACCACCTCCTCCTCCACCTCCTCTTGATCTCTTCCCTTTTTTGATGTCAAGGGCTGGGACAGGATTTAGTTTTCAAAGAGAATACGAGAGCCGCCACCGCTGAAGTTCAAGGGTGATCATAACCCAAAGCACTTAGCCTCTTCTGTTGGAGGGCTGGGGCGCGTTCAGTAAAGGAAAAAGTGTTGGCATTGTCAAGTGTTGCTGAGGAAAGGCGGGAGGCGACAACAGCCCTGGGAAAAGACTTTGTAAATAATTTCAGCTGACAGCCTTGTAAGGGACAAATGATGGTGTTAACATTTTTATTCTGACGATAACGCTGCAATCCTGATGCTGCTGTGTGTTTGTGACTGAAAATCCGAGCCGAATCCTTATCAATAAAAGTGAAAATGAAATATTATCGATCTTAAGGGAAAGCTTAGTTGTTGCTGCAGGAAAGGTCACAGGATGCCACTGGGAAAAGACTAAATACCCAGCAGAAAATGAATAAGGGCACAGAGAGGACCATCATGGCACATTTGGTCAAGCATAAAAGGACAGACCTAAACTTCTCAAATGATTTTAATTAATATGTAGTCCTAAGTCAGCAAATATCCCATATCAAATATACAGTGTGGCATGCCTTTGTAGTTCCTTGTCCTTTCTTAAACTGCATTAAAAGACCAGCTCTTAATCCAGACTTAAGACATTTTCTCATCTGTTTTCTCTGTAAAACTGGTACAACTAAATAGAAAACATTTGGGGCACAGACAAAAATTCAGGGACACAGTTCCATTTTTTTTTAAGCAATATGATTAATGCATCAGTGTTTTAAACATTAAACATACAGAATTCATAAGACGCAAGGGAAAGAGACCTGAGATTTCTAAAACATAAGATGTACTGTGCTTCACAAATGGCCCCCCTTTCAAACAGTATAGTCACTCTACTGATTCTTGTTTTGCTTTTGAAAGTTACTGAAATTACCTATAACTAGGACTCAGAAGATCCTGTTGAAATATGCAGGTTGAGAAGACTGACGCGTTTTAAGTGACTGCCTAATTAACGTGCGCAACCTGCAGCTACCATCTGAAAGAGAGATAAGAACTTAAATTATCCAGAATGAAATCTTAATACACTGCAGCAGAAGATGTCAAATGTTGATTAAATATTTGTACAATAAAATCACGTCTTCCTACTGATTTTGACGTTTCTCATTTTCCAAAAGCTACTTGTTCCAAATATTGAAGGTCATGATTTACATCTGAAACTTGGAACAAAACAGTCGGTACCATACTTAAGCACAGTTCTGAGGTACTTGTATTTTTCTTGATTATTTCCTTTTATTGTTCCTTTAATACTTTACTTTTTACTCTACTACATTCATTAGACAGATGCAGTTACTGGTTGTAATATCCCAATGGTGGCTTTTATATGATGGAAGCATTTATACTGCTCATGAGCAAAACCAGGAGTCAACACCATGACTAAACATTTCAAGATATTTGATGTCTTAGTTGGATGATCAGGGACAAAGTGACAGATGAATATTCAGTTACAGATGACCAAAAGTCTGCAGGCATAAGGAGTCACCACATTTGGAGGTAAAGGAGGAGTCAACTCAAGCTTATTTAAGTGGTTTAAAGACAGATTTCTGGTGTTTTATTTTAACGTGTAGTCATAGTGCTTCCAATGCTGTAGCAGTTTTCTACACAAAACGTTCAGCAAGGCCAATGATACTTTGTCTAAGTTAACGTTAGCTGGTTTATGGTAACTTGGTGGTAGCACACACTCATAGTCTGCATCTAAAAGACAGAAACGGCGACCATGATGTCACGCATAATTTTGTAAATTTGCATTTGAGTTTTGAGTTTGATTGTTTTTTAAAACCAAATGAAAGAGTGAAGGGTTGATCTCACTGAAAGGTTGAGGACACGCGGCAAGTCTTTTGGTCGCAACCTGTCAATCACAAGACAGCCTCGTCCTAAAATATACTCTGCTTTATAATTTATTTTCCTCACAATAAGATTATAATTTACTAAATTAACATCATGCAGTATCCACAAAGTATCGCAATGTCTGACTGAGACCATAAAATCAAGAGTAAAGTGTTTACTGAGGTAACAGATCAACTGAAAAGTATGGTCATTTTCTCATAAACTTCCATACAATCAAACTAAAACAAGAGGAGTTGCCCCCTGCTGGCCGTTCAAAAGAATGCAGGTTTAAAGCACTTCAGGGTTGGCTTCACTTTTCAGAGGCACTAAGTCTATCTTTTACATACAGTCAGAGCTTATAATGTAAACTCAGTGCTGTTTATGACATTATTCATTACAGTTTAGTCTGTCAGAAAATAATGTGACGTGTGCATGTGTGTTAACACAATTGTCAACAGCAACATCTTTTTTTTTCTTTTTTTTTTTTTTACAGTTTTGACCGACATTCACTTACATTGATTTACTGGTTTGGGTATCAATGTGGTATCCGGACAGCATGGTGGTGCAGCGCCATAGACTGGTGCTGTATCACAGGGTAAAGAGAAATCATATCAGACCTACAGCAACATATATGAAGTGAAAATGTGAACATGCATCCTCCTTCTTTGGGAAGTTACTGTTACATTTTTTTGATGTCATATAGAATTTTTGATTAATAGCTTTTTAAATAAATGAAATAATGTCTTTAATCAGGCAAATACTGCACAATCCAAACTGACACACTGGCTGCAACGCCTACAGACAAGTTCATTATTTCATCATTTAAATTTAGCAGACTTCTCCCAACTACTCTTTAGTGACATTATATTCTTCCAATCCATTCACAAATCACTCTATTAGCT